>NC_047032.1:4394345-4398696 GCF_902652985.1 Pecten maximus | reverse complement strand
TTAACACTAGCACATTACTTGCAAAGAAATTGAGAAACTGCATGTCTCCTCGCAAAAAAACTGTTTTTTATATGTACCTGCTATGAAAAAGTCCCGTATCTTAGAACACTCAAATAAATACCAATTAATATATCTCCTTGAAACTGAATGTATCGAGAGATATCGAGATACGTCCACCTGGAACATATCGTACCAAACCACAGACCGGCTATAACCACGGTCACCGTGACTCAATGGAATGCTCTGCCTTTGAAATTGTATTTAATGTTTTTATTTATTTAGCTGTTTTACAATTCTGCGCAAACTAGTAACAATTATTCAGAAGCACTTCTATAAGCGACTAGCTAAGAACGGCGTCAAGTCACAATTAGTAAAAGTAACAAATGAGATACCTACATGTACCTGTACCTCAAAATTCAGAATGTTGGCTAAGTGAGAAGACACCCATGTATATATTGTTGAATAACACCGAAGGTTATCTCAAGGTCATACAACGTCTGTGCATCCAGTTGGTCAATAAATATGGCTCTTCAATGAGGCTATCGGATCATCGATGTTTGAGCAGTATGTAACAGTGCAACTCTCGGATGTAGTGAATTTACCCTTAAATGGTCGATAATACCCCAGTGTGCTCTATATGTTAGTATGGCGTTCCATACAGACGGGATGCAAGGCTATCATTGCGATACAAAACCATCCATAATTAAATAGCCATCACAAACACCTCACCCCATCCACCAGACAAACTAGACATAGCCATCACTCATCTCTCCAAACACTGTCATGCACAACGTCCGTTAGGAAAGAATCATTCTTTCCTCGGACAATTAAAGATTGGAAACTCCTCCCTAACAGAATGATCTCTTCAGGCGCTATTTCTTCATTTGTTCACAGGTGCCTGACTCGTTTTATAAAATAATAACATATAAGAGTAAATATAATGTACTCTCATATGCTATTATTTTATAAAACGAGTCAGGTACCTGTGATTTGTTAAACATCATTCCTTTCATTCCATGCCACACACCTACACGACATAATCTTCACTATGCTGAAGGAGGTCGTTAAATGGTAGAAGTAGAATTTCATTATTATTGTAACGTGCCCCTGTGCACCACTCTTATGCCGGTTAAACCACAGGCGCTCGCATATAAAATGATAATTAAAAAAAAAAATGATATCAGTGGTATGTGTACTGTGTAACAGGTAAGGCCGGAAACTCCGTCACGAGCGAGAAGGCACCCCATCTCATTTCAATCAACTTAAAAACATATTTATTCAAACTGACATGGTGCACACTATATGCGACCGTCATCAGGAAACAATTATATTTAACCTACCGTGTCACGCAATACGAATTGTAACATCCAAAACACAATAATCCGTGAAAACATCGCCGAATTCCTCGCGCAGAACGCCATTTTTCAAACTGCTCCCTCAGCCTGTCCAGATTCTTCATTTACATACGAGTTGAAAGGTCATGCGTTTATATAATCGTCTGTCATCAGGTGCCCTTTTGGGGTCATCCCCACATGCATTTTGTCCGGAAAACGCTTCGGCAATCACATTCACGTAGTAGTGAGGCCTAGACATTTCATACTTGCAAATTAAAAAAAAATGATCAAGGGGAAATGGATTAGCATACTTTTGTCACAAAGGTAGAACAAAATGCTTATTTATTGATAAACTTTTGTCAGTCTACTGCAATCTGGACGAACAAAAAGAAAAGTGAATCACGAATAAGACTGTCATCAGGTTACTGGAAAGTATACATATGTACCAACATTACTTACTTTTAGACCTGTTCATTTATTTCCACAATTTTACAAATATCATGTCGTCGTCAAATACGAAGATCATACTTCAGACCTGCCAAACGATTTGTACGTTATGATCGATGATCAATCATCAATTTATTTTTATTTCTCACAATCAAATGTTAGATTTAATGTTTCCCAGAAATTCTTCGAGCTCAATCAAAATTTTATGAGTACATACAAGACTCGGGACTTGCCTATAGATTTATCAAAATATTGAGGATGAGTTTCATTTTATTGTGAACCCATTTTTATTCAAATTTTCAAAACAGTATTATTTGCTTACTTGATTTCTATTTTAATAAAATTGATGTCATTTTGCCGCTTAGTGTCAACAATCAGGGGAGGACACAGGAATTTTCAATTTGGGGCGTGCGAAAATTAAAGGGAGGGGAGGGGGTTCCGTAGGTGCTCCCCCAGAAAAACAATAGCAGGTAAATGCAAAATCCTGCATTCTGGTTTATTTCACGATAGATTCATACCTGGTGTGTTTTATAAAAACAAGTATATGACAGATATTGTTTAATGATTTTACATTATTATTTCGCTGATTGATACAGGAATACAATGTAGATGGCAAGTTCAATTTGAAAACAACAGAGACATTTACACATGGAAGAAGATCAACTTGTTAGAGCTGAAAGCCTTTCTGTCTATATCTTATTTTTAGATATTAGCAGTATTAGAAAACCGTCGATTCCGCACTACTGGAACTCCACACTTTCAAGTCAACGTTCTGATTGGTTCCAGTAGATGATGGCGAGGAACAGATTTCAAAACATATTGAAAATTCATTCAGATCGCTTATTATCAGCGAATGGTTGGAAAAGAGGTAAATACGTGTAGAATCTACCATATGTTTTATATAAGTATATGATTATACACCAACCTCCAATCCGAGTCAACGCCTGTACTGAAGTACAGTAATACAATTTATACACAGACGTTCGTTATTATTTATAAAGGAAAACTAATCTTTATTTTAATATCGCCGGAGTAATGATAAATGCCTTGCCCTTGACGGGGCTCAAACTAGCGACTTGGGCAAGCATTCTGTCAGCAGGCTAAAGGAAAACTCGGATCTCCACTTGCACAGTTTCAGCTCATTCCCAAACAATTTACTGTAAATCAAATAGATTCCTGAATTATAGACTGGCTCCCTGTCTCTACAATATTAAAATTATAAATAAAATTGACCTGTATGATTTTGGTCCCTAGGATATGTCTGATTCTAAGTTTCAAACTAGGGGGAGATAATCTAGTATTATAATTTAGTGGAGCTAACAAAAAACTGGTGGTCAGTCTACCTGAATCCTTAAGGACCCTAATTCGCGAGCTCAACTCATCAGATATCTGTGCAGAATACATAATGTCAACAAAGGAATTTAAAATCCAAATGATGGTCACCAAAATATATATGTATATTATAAGTGTCTACATGACTCTAATAAGTCAGGATCATATGCATGTGTATATATATATGTGCATATTGTCGTAATTGTAATTGAGTACAAGCTACAAATGTAGACTATCGTAACAGAACGAGATGTATAAAATTTACTGCAAAGTATATATTTTGCCAAATTATATTCTGTACATTTCCAAACCTCAGAACGTCAAACTTTATGTCGACTGTAACGACATAATATGTATTTCGCAGGTCCCTGTGTGTATAACAGCCAGCTGCAGTAAGTATTAGACCAACATTAAAGAGGCTTGTCCGTTAATGAACTGTAACTTATTAATTGGGTAGCACAAAAAACACATAAACACAAATCATCAAAAGGCCAACTCTGGTAATTTTTACATCACTTACAGGTTTAGTAAATTCCGAATAAAATATATAAAACCTCATTATCGGGTTAATCCCTCCGTCTATAAGTTAATTTTACTATCAACGGGTTATGTTAAAGATACCAAGAATCGTTACTACGTTCTACTCTGTTGGCTTCTAGTAACTAGCAGTTGATCCATACTAATCATTTCCTTATTGAGTCACACACACACACACACACACACACACCCACACACACACACACACACACACACATTTTGACGACTTCCTATGCCACTGTCTTGTTGAGGTATCGCATACCATTTAACGCAGGTTCCATTCTACAAAATAGATGGTCGGCGACATTACCTGTGATAGAGAGAACCTGTCTAGTATTTACATATAGAAAGAAAAAATACTAAGTTCACGTTGTTGCACATCAACAGTTTCAGTCATCATGTTTGATAAATAATGTTGTTAGTATGCTGGAAACGAAATACACAAGTCGCACATCCTGTATTCGTTGTTTTCTTATCTTTGATACAACTACGTAAGACAATATTTATTTTTGGACGCACAGTAGATATCCTATGGAGGGAGAAAATGAATGGAAACTATTTTTATCCTCAAATCTCTTCTGTTTAAATTCTATTTTCTTCGGAGCAATGATCCATTTATGGTAATTCGAAGGTTTGTGGTGTCCGATCGTCCTTTTAAAATGTTAAATATTTCAAAGGCCGATAAAAAACACATCCAACCC
>NC_047032.1:4276705-4394245 GCF_902652985.1 Pecten maximus | reverse complement strand
AATCAACAGACCCCCCACAAAAAAACAAACCCCTACAAGCACCACCCCCCCCCCCCACCCCCCCCCCCCCCCCCCCCCCCTGTACAGTAACCTGAAAGTCTGTTGCTTTAAATCTATATCCGGAATGCACATTTCGACATTATAAAATACAAAATAAATAAAATTTACTAATCTCAAGGATTCGATCTCAAAAGTACGAGACTTGGATTCAATTATAAAGCTACTTTTTTATCTTAAAAATAAAATTTTAATATCCCAGATAAAGGGCCTCAGTGGTTGGGGCCCCTGAGGTTCCTCGCAGTTCAAACAAAGATAAAAAAAAATGCATCATAAGAAAGACATAATTAAAATATCACAGAATTTTTGTCAGGCAGCTTTCAACATGAATAAAGGCAGGTGACGTACACACGTATTATATACTCAAAAACTCACAGTAACACCATCAAAATCGACAGAAACCAGTCTATTATCGTTACAAAATATTTCTTAAAAAGCTTCATGTTATCCCGATTGCGATAATATGTGAAAATAAAAGAATTTTTTTTTCACTTAAATTTAAAAAATCACAACATTGGACCATTTCCTTCACTGAGCATCATCATATGCCTACGCTTATGAATGCAAAACCTCGCCACACTAAGAATGAAATCAACAAAATACCCATTCACATATTTCCATTTATCACTAAAACCCAGAATAATAAGTCCTTCATGATTAAGTGAGCTAGCATTATCAGGACCTACTTTCGAAAACAGATTCTCCAATATTTCAACCATAAAAGCTTTTAAATCTGATCGTTCTGGACAGTATACAAACAGATGATATAAATCTTCTGGCTGTGTCTGACAAACCAGACAATCAGCCGAATCCGAAATACCGCACCTTAGAAGTTTCTGTCTGGTAAAAATCGCATTATGAACAACTTTATAGTGCACTTCAACACATTCGACCGGATAATGAGGCACGTGTACAGCTCGAAAAATAGTATCCACTCGTTGGGCCGGAAAACTACTCGACCAGGACGACAACGCGCCCGGTGTTGTAAAGTGCATTCTTGCCAGCAACGATGTTATACATTGCACCATTTCGTGTGTTATCATATACATTGTACTTAGAAATAATTAACGATGATTCGTGTATTGCTGCAGGATATACAACCAGGACAAGGATATTATGCAATTAAATTAATAACGAAGGCCGCAGGCCTGAGTTATTAATTAGAATTGCAAAATATCCGAGTCCGAGTTGTATATCCTGCAACAATACACGAGTCAAAGTTGATTATTTCTATTCTACCATGTACTGTTTAGTTCTGAGATCGACCTCTTTCTAATAGAAAAACAGCAAAGAAACCCCAAGAAAAACCTTGTAATTTATTTCTTGAGTATTGCATTATTTGCTGATGAAATATACAGGCAATACAGTACTACGATCAAAAGCATCTATCATATGGCATTGATTTTGAAAAGAAAGAAAAAGGATAAAAAATTAAAAAAAAAAAAAATTAAAAAAAATGAGGGCCTCCGTAGGATTCGAACTCGCATCGTGATAAAAATTTATTGAAAGACTAACCCATTAGCCCACTCGGCTATAGTTACCCTTTTATGAAATGGGTGAATATTAGGTATATAAAATTGTAACAGCCTTGACTCACGAGCGTGTATTATTGGCACGAGCGTGTATTATTGGCACGAGCGTGGGTTATTGGAAAATAATACACGGTTTTAAACCAATCAAAACTGGCGTTGCATAGCAAACATGGTAGAATGGTAATTAATATACTCATAGACACTTGCTTTATATCTATAAATATAATTCACCACATATAAATAGAAATCATCACAAATACAGGTATAGCTGAAACGAATTTACAAAACGATCTAATTATAACTATTTTGCAAATACTTAATATACTGATTCATCAAAAGAAATTTACTGACAATTATGCCATTATTGATCCGGAATCGATTATTCGCACAGCTAGAAAACTGGAGCGACAATCACATATTGATCATCAGCTGCCTGATCTTGAACTGACCAGTAACAAAGGCCTTGTGTTTAAACTGACTTTCCGTGAATTCATGTTTTATATTTTCTTTCTTAATTTAAGAACATATCAGTGATGGTCCGAATTATATTAGAAATATTGCTAAAACTAATTTGTAAAAATAACACTAATATAGCGTATACAAATAGTTGAGCTCACGTGATTATCATATGATCCACGCCCAATAAATAACCTAGTGAATACAAAGTATGTACAATTCACCTTGTTACAATTACATCAAAGGCCTGTAAGAAACCATCAAGAGAATTTTTCGTGGTCATGGCATTGCTACAGCCATGAAACCTCACAAGACTCTTCAAAATATGCTAGTCCAGCACAAGGGTAAAACATCCAAAGTATAAAACATCCAAAGGTTAAAACATCCAAAGTATAAAACATCCAAAGGGTAAAACATCCAAAGGGTAAAACATCCAAAGTATAAAACATCCAAAGTATAAAACATCCAAAGTATAAAACATCCAAAGGGTAAAACATCCAAAGTATAAAACATCTAAAGGATAAAACATCCAAAGTATAAAACATCTAAAGGGTAAAACATCCAAAGTATAAAACATCCAAAGGGTAAAACATCCAAAGGTTAAAACTTCCAAAGTATAAAACATCCAAAGGGTAAAACATCCAAAGGTTAAAACTTCCAAAGTATAAAACATCTAAAGGGTAAAACATCCAAAGTATAAAACATCTAAAGGGTAAAACATCCAAAGTATAAAACATCCAAAGGGTAAAACAACCAAAGGGTAAAACATCTAAAGGGTAAAACATCCAAAGTGTTAAACATCCAAAAGGTGGGAAAAACAACCAAAGGGTAAAACATTAAAAGTATAAAACATCCAAAGTATAAAACATCCAAAGCATAAAACATCCAAAGGGTAAAACATCCTAAGTATAAAACATCCAAAGTATAAAACATCCAAAGGTTAAAACTTCCAAAGTATAAAACATCCAAAGGGTAAAACATCCAAAGGTTAAAACATCCAAAGTATAAAACATCCAAAGTATAAAACATCCATAGGGTAAAACATCCAAAGGGTAAAACATCCAAAGTATAAAACATCCAAAGGGTAAAACATCCAAAGTATAAAACATCTAAAGGGTAAAACATCCAAAGTATAAAACATCTAAAGGGTAAAACATCCAAAGTATAAAACATCTAAAGGGTAAAACATCCAAATTATAAAACATCCAAAGGGTAAAACAACCAAAGGGTAAAACAACCAAAGGGTAAAACAACCAAAGGGTAAAACATCTAAAGGGTAAAACATCCAAAGGGTAAAACATTAAAAGGGTAAAACAACCAAAGTGTTAAACATCAAAAAGGTAGGAAAAACATCCAAAGGGTAAAACATCCAAAAGGTAGGAAAAACAACCAAAGGGTGAAACATCCAAAGGGTAAAACATCCAAAGGGTGAAACATCCAAAGTATAAAACATCCAAAGGGTAAAACAACCAAAGGGTAAAACAACCAAAGGGTAAAACATCCAAAGGGTAAAACATCTAAAGGGTAAAACATCCAAAGGGTAAAACATTAAAAGGGTAAAACAACCAAAGTGTTAAACATCCAAAAGGTAGGAAAAACATCCAAAGGGTAAAACATCCAAAAGGTAGGAAAAACAACCAAAGGGTGAAACATCCAAAGGGTAAAACATCCAAAGGGTGAAACATCCAAAGTATAAAACATCCACAGGGTAAAACATCCAAAGGGTAAAACAACCAAAGGGTAAAACAACCAAAGGGTAAAACAACCAAAGGGTGAAACATCCAAAGGGTAAAACAAAAGGGTAAAACATCCAAAGGGTGAAACAACCAAAGGGTAAAACAACCAAAGGGTTAAACATCCAAAGGGTAAAACATCCAAAGGGTTGGAAAAACAACCAAAGGGTTAAACATCCAAAGGGTGGGAAAAACAACCAAAGGGTAAAACAACCAAAGGGTTAAACATCCAAAGGGTGGGAAAAACAACCAAAGGGTAAAACAACCAAAGAGTAAAACAACCAAAGGGTAAAACATCCCAAGGGTAAAACATCCAAAGGGTAAAACATCCAAAGTATAAAACATCTAAAGGGTAAAACATCCAAAGTATAAAACATCTAAAGGGTAAAACATCCAAATTATAAAACATCCAAAGGGTAAAACATCCCAAGGGTAAAACATCCATTCTCTGTCTAAGCTCAATAAATAGGCACTTACGGACCATTCTGTGCACCGAAAGAACATGATGGAACGAGAAAAATAGAAAAATCGTCGACAGGGAAAACCATCTACCGTCTTTGACATAACACCAGTCAGTCATAGTACGCTTTATATTGGTCATAAGTCTGATAAAACTGACAGTTTAGTCATCAAAACGTTACACTCTTAAATATCATATTGGTTGTGTTATCAAGCTTAAGAAGATAATTTATTATATATCTCCTATATTTTATTATATCTCTCCTATATTTTATTATATCTCTCTTATATTTTATTATATCTCTCCTATATTTTATTACATCTCTCTTATATTTTATTATTTCTCTCCTATATTCTATTTCATCTCTCCTATATCTATTTTATCTCTCCTATATTTTATTATATCTCTCCTATATTTATTATATCTCTCCCATATTTTATTGTATCTCTCCTATATTTTATTACAGATGCATCTCTCCTATATTTATTATATCTCTCCCATATTTTATTATATCTCTCCTATATTTATTATATCTCTCCCATATTTTATTATATCTCTCCTATATTTTATTATAGATGCATCTCTCCTATATTTTATCATATCTCTCCTATATTTTATCATATCTCTCCTATATTTTATTATATCTCTTCCTATATTTTATGATATTTCTCCTATATTTTATTATATCTCTCCTATATTTTATTTTATCTCTCCTATATTTGATTATATCTTTCCTATATTTGATTATATCTCTCCTATATTTTATTTTATCTTTCCTTTATTTGATTATATCTCTCCTATATTTTATTTTATCTTTCCTATATTTGATTATGTCTCTCCTATATTTTATCATATCTCTCCCATATTTTATCATATCTCTCCTATATTTTATTATATCTCTCCTATATTTTATGATATTTCTCTTATATTTTATTTTATCTCTCCTGTATATTTTATCATATCTCTCCCATATTTTATCATATCTCTCCTATATTTTATTATATCTCTCCTATATTTTATCATATCTCTCCTATATTTTATCATATCTCTCCTATATTTTATCATATCTCTCCTATATTTTATTATATCTCTCCTATATTTTAATATATCTCTTCTATATTTTATCATATCTCTCCTATATTTTATCATATCTCTCCTATATTTTATCATATCTCTCCTATATTTTATTATATCTCTCCTATATTTTATCATATCTCTCCTATATTTTATTATATCTCTCCTATATTTTATCATATCTCTCCTATATTTTATCATATCTCTCCTATGTTTTATCATATCTCTCCTATATTTTATCATATCTCTCCTATATTTTATTATATCTTTCCTATATTTTATTATATCTCTCCTATATTTTATCATATCTCTCCTATATTTTAATATATCTTTTCTATATTTTATTATATCTCTCCTATATTTTATCATATCTCTCCTATATTTTATTATATCTCTCCTATATTTTATTATATCTCTCCTATATTTTATCATATCTCTCCTATATTTTATTATATCTCTCCTATATTTTATCATATCTCTCCTATATTTTATCCTATATCTCCTATATTTGATTATATCTCTCCTATATTTTATTATATCTCTCCTATATTTTATTATATCTCTCCTGTATACTTTATCATATCTCTCCTATATTTTATCATATCTCTCCTATATTTTATCATATCTCTCCTTTATTTTATTATATCTCTCCTATATTTTATTATATCTCTCCTATGTTTCATTTTATCTTTCCTATAATTTATTATCTTTCTTCTATATTTTCATCCGCATTCACTCAATGACCTCTTTTGACATGTTCTCAGATTTTAGACCAATCCCAATCGAGCTATGCTTTTATTCTATCAAGCACTTTCATGATTCAACACAGAGTAAAGAAACCATTGTTCAACAAAAATTGTTTTTCTAACCCAGAGTAGATAAAACATGGTTCAACAAAAACGAGATAAACCATGGTTTAACCCAGAGTAGATAAAACATGGTTCAACAAAAACGAGATAAACCATGGTTTAACCCAGAGTAGATAAAACATGGTTCAATGTATCTTGTGACCTGTCGTGGTAACGATGGAAGTAAAACTAAAATGTAAGATGAGGTCTGTCGTGGTAAAGACGGAAGTAAAACTAAAATGTAAGATGAGGTCTGTCGTGGTAAAGACGGAAGTAAAACTAAAATGTAAGATGAGGTCTGTCGTGGTAAAGACGGAAGTAAAACTAAAATGTAAGATGAGGTCTGTCGTGGTAAAGACGGAAGTAAAACTAAAATGTAAGATGAGGTCTGTCGTGGTAAAGACGGAAGTAAAACTAAAATGTAAGATGAGGTCTGTCATGGTAACGATGGAAGTAAAACTAAAATGTAAGATGAGGTCTGTCGTGGTAAAGACGGAAGTAAAACTAAAATGTAAGATGAGGTCTGTCGTGGTAAAGACGGAAGTAAAACTAAAATGTAAGATGAGGTCTGTCGTGGTAAAGATGGAAGTAAAACTAAAATGTAAGATGAGACCTGTCATGGTCACGGCGGAGGAAACAGCTGTCTAACTGTTTGTTTATATATATAAATAACCAGATTAAGTCGTTGTTATAAGTTTTTATTTCGTGTGACAGTCATCAGTGCGGAATCATTTCGATGTAATCGATAATCATGGCGACATCCTCACCACGCCACGTGTGTTGCCATGAACCTCTGGCCTCCCAGAAATCCCTCATTGGATGGCTGGAGTGACCCCAGGGCTTGTAAGTGTCATACTGTCCGTCTCCAAAGAAATCTCCTCCGACAGCTACGTTCAGGATCAGGTGGAACTAAAAATACAATTGCATCAACGTAAATCACAACACAATTTGCAATGATGTAAGCTTCCTGTCGAAGTTGTACGGAGAACACGGGTCCGAATAATCTCACGGGAAAATTAACTTAAAGAGAATATATATATTGACACATAGATTTTCTCGTTTGTCCATTTTGATCCTTTGCACTTTAATTTATATTGCGTTTGAAACTCTAATTGTCGTTACGTTTGACAACTTACTGCCGTTCCGTTTGATATACTTACTGTCGTTACGTTTGACATACATACTGTCGTTACGTTTGATATGCTTACTGTCGTTACATTTGATATGCTTACTGTCGTTACGTTTGACATAGTTACTGTCGTTACATTTGATATACTTACTGTCGTTACGTTTGACATACTTACTGTCGTTACGTTTGACATACTTACTGTCGTTACGTTTGATATGCTTACTGTCGTTACGTTTGACATAGTTACTGTCGTTACGTTTGAAAACTTACTGCCGTTCCGTTTGATATACTTACTGTCGTTACGTTTGACATACTTACTGTCGTTACGTTTGACATACTTATTGTCGTTATGTTTGACATACTTACTGTCGTTACGTTTGACATACTTACTGTCGTTACGTTTGAAAACTTACTGCCGTTCCGTTTGACATACTTACTGTCAATACGTTTGACATACTTACTGTCGTTACGTTTGACAACTTACTGTCGTTATATTTGACAACTTACTGTCGTTACGTTTGACACACTTACTGTCGTTATATTTGACACACTTACTGTCGTTACGTTTGACACACTTACTGTCGTTACGTCTGACACACTTACTGTCGTTACGTTTGACACACTTACTGTCGTTACGTTTGACACACTTACTGTCAATACGTCTGACATACATGTACTTACTGTCGTTATGTTTGACATACTTACTGTCGTTATGTTTGACCTAGTTACTGTCGTTACGTCTGACACACTTACTGTCGTTACGTCTGACATACTTACTGTCGTTACGTTTGACACACTTACTGTCGTTACGTTTGACACAATTACTGTCGTTACGTTTGATACACTTACTGTCGTTACGTCTGATATACTTACTGTCGTTACGTTTGACACAATTACTGTCGTTACGTCTGACACAATTACTGTCGTTACGTCTGACACACTTACTGTCAATACGTCTGACATACATGTACTTACTGTCGTTATGTTTGACATACTTATTGTTTTTACGTTTGACATACTTACTGTCGTTACGTTTGACATACTTACTGTCGTTACGTCTGACACACTTACTGTCGTTACGTTTGACACACTTACTGTCGTTACGTTTGACACACTTACTGTCGTTACGTTTGACACACTTACTGTCGTTACGTTTGACATACTTACTGTCGTTACCTCTGACATACTTATTGTCGTTCCGTTTGACAACTTACTGTCGTTACGTTTGACATACTTACTGTTGTTACGTTTGACACACTAACTGTCGTTACGTTTGACACACTTTTTTGTTTTTGAAAACGGTTCACATTGTTTTGATAGCGTTATATAGATGACGCTTACAGGTTTATCAAATGGAGCATTCCTGCCACCACTGGACCAAATGTTGTTCCCGCTGAATCCGCCCCAGTTCCAGAATCCCTGACTCGGAGTATTTATCCTCAAGATCTCCGCATTGTCCACATACGTACTGTAATATTCAAACATAATATATTTCAATTACATAACGTATAATGACAACAAGAAGGATACCAAGATATTACTTTTATATCCGAATTACAGGGCTGAAATTTCTGATTGATATGCTCGACTAACATGATGTGGTCAGCTGTTACTCGACTAACATGATGTGGTCAGCTGTTACTCGACTTACATGATGTGGTCAGCTGTTGTTTACGACTTACATGATGTGGTCAGCTGTTGTTTACGACTTACATGATGTGGTCAGCTGTTGTTTACGACTTACATGATATGGTCAGCTGTTGTCCGACATACATGATGTGGTCAGCTGTTACTGGACTTACATGATGTGGTCAGCTGTTGTCCGACCTACATGATGTGGTCAGCTGTTGCTTAAGACTTACATGATGTGGTCAGCTGCTGTCCGACTTACATGATGTGGTCAGCTGTTGTCCGACTTACATGATGTGGTCAGCTGTTGTCCGACCTACATGATGTGGTCAGCTGTTACTGGACTTACATGATGTGGTCAGCTGTTGCTTACGACTTACATGATGTGGTCAGCTGTTGCTTACGACTTACATGATGTGGTCAGCTGTTGTCCGACTTACATGATGTGGTCAGCTGTTGTCCGACTTACATGATGTGGTCAGCTGTTGCTTAAGACTTACCTGATGTGGTCAGCTGCTGTCCGACTTACATGATGTGGTCAGCTGTTGTCCGACTTACATGATGTGGTCAGTTGTTGTCCGACTTACATGATGTGGTCAGCTGTTGCTTACGACTTACATGATGTGGTCAGCTGTTGCCTGCGACTTACATGGTGTGGTCAGCTGTTGTCCGACTTACATGATGTGGTCAGCTGTTGTCCGACCTACATGATGTGGTCAGCTGTTACTTACGACTTACATGATGTGGTCAGCTGTTGTCCGACCTACATGACGTGGTCAGCTGTTGCTTACGTCTTACATGATGTGGTCAGCTGTTGCTTACGACTTACATGATGTGGTCAGCTGTTGTCCGACTTACATGTGGTCAGCTGTTGTTCGACTTACATGATGTGGTCAGCTGTTGTCCGACTTACATGATGTGGTCAGCTGTTGCTTACGACTTACATGGTGTGGTCAGCTGCTGTCCGACTTACATGATGTGGTCAGTTGTTGTTCGACTTACATGATGTGGTCAGCTGTTGTCCGACTTACATGATGTGGTCAGCTGTTGCTTACGACTTACATGATGTGGTCAGCTGCTGTCCGACCTACATAATGTGGTCAGCTGTTGTCCGACTTACATGATGTGGTCAGCTGTTACTCGACTTACATGATGTGGTCAGCTGTTGTCCGACCTACATGATGTGGTCAGCTGTTGTACTACTTACATGATGTGGTCAGCTGTCCAGTCAAGTGAGTATGTGTGCCAGCCGTGCCAATCATCACCTCCGTCCTTCCTCCTGGAATCACATAACGTATTAAGGACGACAGCTTTATTGATAATTTAGTATATACTGATATATCACTTAATATGTCAACGACGTCAGGCGTAGTGATGGCGAAATTTATATTGAACACGTTAATTTCAGATGAAGATATTCAGACGATGGGGGTATAGATTTGTACATATAAAATTATTAATATGGATGACGTTATTGGTATTGATGAAGGTATTTATATCCATGACAAGATTTGTACACATTAATATATTGATATGGATGGTGTTATTTATAGATGACGTTATTTGTATTAATATGATTTGCATTTAGATGGTGTCATTTATTAGGATAAAGTCATTGATATGAAAGGAGTTATTTATTTTGATGAAGTTATTTATAGGGGAGACATTATTTATATTGATGAGGTTATTGATAGGGGAGACGTTATTTATATTGATGAGGTTATTGATGGGGAGACGTTATTTATATTGATGAGGTTATTGATGGGAGAGACGTTATTTATATTGATGAGGTTATTAATGGGGGAGACGTTATTTATATTGATGAGGTTATTGATGGGGGAGACGTTATTTATATTGATGAGGTTATTGATGGGGGAGACGTTATTTGTATTGATGAGGTTATTAATGGGGGAGACGTTATTTATATTGATGAGGTTATTGATAGGGGAGACGTTATTTGTATTGATGAGGTTATTGATAGGGGAGACGTTATTTATATTGATGAGGTTATTGATGGGAGAGACGTTATTTATATTGATGAGGTTATTGATAGGGGAGACGTTATTTATATTGATGAGGTTATTGATGGGAGAGACGTTATTTATATTGATGAGGTTATTGATGGGGGAGACGTTATTTATATTGATGAAGTTATTGATGGGGGAGACGTTATTTATATTGATGAGGTTATTGATGGGGGAGACGTTATTTATATTGATGAGGTTATTGATAGGGGAGACATTATTTATATTGATGAGGTTATTGATGGGAGAGACGTTATTTATATTGATGAGGTTATTGATGGGGGAGACGTTATTTATATTGATGAAGTTATTGATGGGGGAGACGTTATTTATATTGATGAAGTTATTGATGGGGGAGACGTTATTTATATTGATGAGGTTATTGATAGGGGAGACATTATTTATATTGATGAGGTTATTGATAGGAGAGACGTTGTTTATATTGATGAGGTTATTGATAGGGGAGACGTTATTTGTATTGATGAGGTTATTGATGGGGGAGACGTTATTTATATTGATGAGGTTATTGATAGGGGAGACCTTATTTATGTTGATGGGGTTATTGATGGGGGAGACGTTGTTTATATTGATGAGGTTATTGATAGGGGAGACGTTATTTATATTAATGAGGTTATTGATGGGGGAGACGTTATTTATATTGATGAGGTTATTGATGGGAGAGACGTTATTTGTATTGATGAGGTTATTGATAGGGGAGACGTTATTTGTATTGATGAGGTTATTAATGGGGGAGACGTTATTTATATTGATGAGGTTATTGATGGAGGAGACGTTATTTGTATTGATGAGGTTATTGATAGGAGAGACGTTATTTATATTGATGAGGTTATTGATGGGAGAGACGTTATTTGTATTGATGAGGTTATTGATAGGGGAGACGTTATTTGTATTGATGAGGTTATTGATAGGGGAGACGTTATTTATATTGATGAGGTTATTGATAGGGGAGACGTTATTTATATTGATGAGGTTATTGATAGGGGAGACGTTATTTATATTGATGGGGTTATTGATGGGGGAGACGTTATTTATATTGATGAGGTTATTGATGGGGGAGACGTTATTTATGTTGATGGGGTTATTGATGGGGGAGACGTTATTTATATTGATGAGGTTATTGATGGGGGAGACGTTATTTGTATTGATGAGGTTATTGATAGGGGAGACGTTATTTGTATTGATGAGGTTATTGATAGGGGAGACGTTATTTGTATTGATGAGGTTATTGATAGGGGAGACGTTATTTATATTGATGAGGTTATTGATAGGGGAGACGTTGTTTGTATTGATGAGGTTATTGATGGGGGAGACGTTATTTATGTTGATGGGGTTATTGATGGGGGAGACGTTATTTATATTGATGAGGTTATTGATGGGGGAGACGTTATTTGTATTGATGAGGTTATTGATAGGGGAGACGTTATTTGTATTGATGAGGTTATTGATAGGGGAGACGTTATTTGTATTGATGAGGTTATTGATAGGGGAGACGTTATTTGTATTGATGGGGTTATTGATAGGGGAGACGTTATTTGTATTGATGAGGTTATTGATAGGGGAGACGTTATTTATATTGATGAGGTTATTGATGGGGGAGACGTTATTTATATTGATGAGGTTATTGATAGGGGAGACGTTATTTATATTGATGAGGTTATTGATGGGGGAGACGTTATTTATATTGAGGAGGTTATTGATGGGGGAGACATTATTTGTATTGATGAGGTTATTGATGGGAGAGACGTTATTTATATTGATGAGGTTATTGATGGGGGAGACGTTATTTATATTGATGAGGTTATTGATGGGGGAGACATTATTTATATTGATGAGGTTATTGATGGGGGAGACGTTATTTATATTGATGAGGTTATTGATAGGGGAGACGTTATTTATATTGATGAGGTTATTGATGGGGGAGACGTTATTTATATTGATGAGGTTATTGATAGGGGAGACGTTATTTATATTGATGAGGTTATTGATGGGGGAGACGTTATTTGTATTGATGAGGTTATTGATGGGGGAGACGTTATTTGTATTGATGAGGTTATTGATGGGGGAGACGTTATTTGTATTGATGAGGTTATTGATGGGGGAGACGTTATTTATATTGATGAGGTTATTGATGGGGGAGACGTTATTTATATTGATGAGGTTATTGATGGGGGAGACGTTATTTATATTGATGAGGTTATTGATAGGGGAGACGTTATTTGTATTGATGAGGTTATTGATAGGGGAGACGTTATTTGTATTGATGAGGTTATTGATGGGGGAGACGTTATTTGTATTGATGGGGTTATTGATGGGGGAGACGTTATTTGTATTGATGAGGTTATTGATGGGAGAGACGTTATTTATATTGATGGGGTTATTGATGGGGGAGACATTATTTATATTGATGAGGTTATTGATAGGGGAGACGTTATTTGTATTGATGAAGTTATTGATGGGGGAGACGTTATTTATATTGATGAGGTTATTGATGGGGGAGACGTTATTTATATTGATGAGGTTATTGATGGGAGAGACGTTATTTGTATTGATGAGGTTATTGATGGGGGAGACGTTATTTGTATTGATGAGGTTATTGATAGGGGAGACGTTATTTGTATTGATGAGGTTATTGATGGGGGAGACGTTATTTGTATTGATGGGGTTATTGATGGGGGAGACGTTGTTTATATTGATGAGGTTATTGATGGGGGAGACGTTATTTATATTGATGAGGTTATTGATGGGGGAGACGTTATTTATATTGATGAGGTTATTGATAGGGGAGACGTTATTTATATTGATGAGGTTATTGATGGGGGAGACGTTATTTATATTGATGAGGTTATTGATGGGGACACGTTATTTATATTGATGAGGTTATTGATGGGGGAGACGTTATTTATATTGATGAGGTTATTGATGGGGGAGACGTTATTTATGTTGATGGGGTTATTGATGGGAGAGACGTTATTTATATTGATGAGGTTATTGATAGGGGAGACGTTATCTATATTGATGAGGTTATTGATGGGGGAGACGTTATTTATATTGATGAGGTTATTGATGGGGGAGACGTTATTTATATTGATGAGGTTATTGATGGGGGAGACGTTGTTTATATTGAGGAGGTTATTGATGGGGGAGACGTTATTTATATTGATGAGGTTATTGATGGGGGAGACGTTATTTATATTGGTGAGGTTATTGATAGGGGAGACGTTATTTATATTGATGAGGTTATTGATGGGGGAGACGTTATTTATATTGATGAGGTTATTGATAGGGGAGACGTTATTTATATTGATGAGGTTATTGATGGGGGAGACGTTATTTATATTGATGAGGTTATTGATGGGGGAGACATTATTTATATTGATGAGGTTATTGATAGGGGAGACATTATTTATATTGATGAGGTTATTGATAGGGGAGACGTTGTTTATATTGATGAGGTTATTGATGGGGGAGACGTTGTTTATATTGATGAGGTTATTGATAGGGGAGACGTTATTTATATTGATGAGGTTATTGATATGGGAGACGTTATTTATATTGATGAGGTTATTGATAGGGGAGACGTTATTTATATTGATGAGGTTATTGATAGGGGAGACGTTATTTATATTGGTGAGGTTATTGATAGGGGAGACGTTGTTTATATTGATGAGGTTATTGATGGGGGAGACGTTATTTGTATTGATGAGGTTATTGATAGGGGAGACGTTATTTATATTGATGAGGTTATTGATAGGGGAGACGTTATTTATATTGATGAGGTTATTGATGGGGGATACGTTATTTATATTGATGAGGTTATTGATAGGGCAGGCGTTATTTATATTGATGAGGTTATTGATGGGGGAGACGTTATTTGTATTGATGAGGTTATTGATGGGGGAGACGTTATTTATATTGATGAGGTTATTGATGGGGGAGACGTTATTTATATTGATGAGGTTATTGATGGGGGAGACGTTATTTATATTGATGAGGTTATTGATGGGGGAGACGTTATTTGTATTGATGAGGTTATTGATGGAGGAGACGTTATTTATATTGATGAGGTTATTGATGGGAGAGACGTTATTTATATTGATGAGGTTATTGATGGGGGAGACATTATTTATATTGATGAGGTTATTGATAGGGGAGACGTTATTTATATTGATGAGGTTATTGATACTATGAAGTTATAATGACATTACTTACTTAGAGCCGTGTGTTTTGTAAAACGCGTTGTGGTTGTAAGCAGGCCCCCAATGAAGTGTTGATTGTACATCGTTGACTCCTTGGTTTACACCTCCCAAAATAGCCTTGACGTTACCTGTGTTAAAAAACATGAAATATTCCGTGTGTTTGCCTTATAACTTGGATTAATATTCTACACCCTTTTATATACCATTAACAGAATACATTCGTTAGACCACAGTCTTGTCTATCTAACACCCGAACTGGCTTGTTTCCCACTTAAAACAATTAAACTTTCATTTCCGAAGATAAGGAACACTAATTCATTGAAATATCGAAATAACGATTTATAGATTGTCCAAATGATTACAAAAATACATGATTCATAAGACATATTTCTGATATACAGATACTGGTTCAGAATGTCAATATACAGATAATGGTTCAGGATGTCAATATACAGAAAACAGTTCAGAATGTCAATATACAGATAATGAAACAGTTCAGAATGTCAATATACAGAAAACAGTTCAGAATGTCAATATACAGATAATGAAACAGTTCAGAATGTCAATATACAGAAAACAGTTCAGAATGTCAATATACAGATAATGAAACAGTTCAGAATGTCAATATACAGAAAACAGTTCAGAATGTCAATATACAGATAATGGTTCAGGGTCATACGAGGGGAGGTATCAATGAGACACCAACAACCAGGGTCATACGAGGGGATTTATCAAGGAGACACCAACATCCAGGGTCATATGAGGGCAGGTGCCAAATAGGACATCATCAACCAAGGTTTTACAATGGCCGGAATCGAGGACAGACCAACAGTCTATGTAACATGAGGGCAGGTGTAAAATCTACACCGACAGTAAGGGTTCGGTCAGGTATCTGTGATAGGTGCTGTGGAGACGCCAACAGCCAAGATCATATTAGGCGGGTGTCTGGTGGGACACAACCAGCAAGGGTCGTATGACGACAGGTGTAAATTGATACATCAACAGTCAGGGTGAGACGAAGGCAGGTGACAAGGAGACACAAACATCCAGTCAGGGTCACATGAGGGCAGGTCACAAGGAGATACAAACATCAAGTCAGGGTCACATGAGGGCAGGTCACAAGGAGACACAAACATCAAGTCAGGGTCACATGAGGGCAGGTCACAAGGAGACACAAACATCAAGTCAGGGTCACATGAGGGCAGGTGACAAGGAGACACACACATCCGGTCAGGGTCACATGAGGGCAGGTGACAAGGAGACACAAACATCCGGTCAGGGTCACATGAGGGCAAGTGACAAGGAGACACAAACATCCAGTCAGGGTCACATGAGGGCAAGTGACAAGGAGACACAAACATCCAGTCAGGGTCACATGAGGGCAGGTGACAAGGAGAAACAAACATCAAGTCAGGGTCACATGAGGGCAGGTGACAAGGAGACACAAACATCCAGTCAGAGTCACATGAGGGCAAGTGACAAGGAGACACAAACATCCAGTCAGGGTCATATGAGAGCAGGTGACAAGGAGACACAAACATCCAGTCAGAGTCACATGAGGGCAAGTGACAAGGAGACACAAACATCCAGTCAGGGTCACATGAGGGCAGGTGACAAGGAGACACACACATCCAGTCAGGGTTTGGTTTGTTTTTGTTTAACGTCCTATTAACAGCCAGGGTCATTTAAGGACGTGCCAGGTTTGGAGGTGGAGGAAAGCCGGAGTACCCGGAGAAAAACCACCGGCCTTCGGTCAGTACCTGGCAACTGCCCCACGTAGGTTTCGAACTCGCAACCCAGAGGTGGAGGGCTAGCGTTAAAGTGTCGGGACACCTTAACCACTCGGCCACCGCGGCTCCAGTCAGGGTCACATGAGGGCAAGTGACAAGGAGACACACACAGAAGAAAACAGCAAGAAGACTAGCGATAAAAGCTTCAAATCTCCCAGTGCCAGCATTAAATGGCGTTAAGGCATCCCATAGCATATAACTGAATAATTGAATGTATAAGGAAAGGTACAAAAAAGAAACATCCAGGAGAGACAAACTGAGACGAAATATATTTAGATTACTGAAGACAATGTTATATATCCTATATATACTTCGCTGTGTATTACTGAAGACAATGTTAGATATCCTCTATATACTTCACTGTGTATTACTGAAGACATTGTTATATATCCTCTATATACTTCACTGTGTATTACTGAAGATAATGTTAGATATCCTCTATATACTTCACTGTGTATTACTGAAGACATTGTTATATATCCTCTATATACTTCACTGTGTATTACTGAAGACATTGTTATATATCCTCTATATACTTCACTGTGTATTACTGAAGACAATGTTAGATATCCTCTATATACTTCACTGTGTATTACTGAAGATAATGTTAGATATCCTCTATATACTTCACTGTGTATTACTGAAGACAATGTTAGATATCCTCTATATACTTCACTGTGTATTACTGAAGATAATGTTAGATAGCCTCTATATACTTCCCCGTGTATTACTGAAGACAATGTTAGATATCCTCTGTATACTGTGTTTTACTGAAGACAATGTTAGATATCCTCTATATACTTCCCCGTGTATTACTGAAGATAATGTTAGATATCCTCTATATACTTCACCGTGTATTACTGAAGACAATGTTAGATATCCTCTATATACTTCCCCGTGTATTACTGAAGACAATGTTAGATATCCTCTATATACCTCCCCGTGTATTACTGAAGACAATGTTAGATATCCTCTATATACTTCACTGTGTATTACTGAAGACAATGTTAGATATCCTCTATATACTTCACTGTGTATTACTGAAGACAATGTTAGATATCCTCTATATACTTCACTGTGTATTACTGAAGACAATGTTAGATATCCTCTGTATACTGTGTTTTACTGAAGACAATGTTAGATATCCTCTATATACTTCCCCGTGTATTACTGAAGATAATGTTAGATATCCTCTATATACTTCACTGTGTATTACTGAAGATAATGTTAGATATCCTCTATATACTTCACTGTGTATTACTGAAGACAATGTTAGATATCCTCTATATACTTCACTGTGTATTACTGAAGACATTGTTAGATATCCTCTATATACTTCACTGTGTATTACTGAAGACAATGTTAGATATCCTCTATATACTTCCCCGTGTATTACTGAAGATAATGCTAGATATCCTCTATATACTTCACTGTGTATTACTGAAGACAATGTTAGATATCCTCTATATACTTCACTGTGTATTACTGAAGACATTGTTAGATATCCTCTATATACTTCACTGTGTATTACTGAAGACAATGTTAGATATCCTCTATATACTTCCCCGTGTATTACTGAAGACAATGTTAGATATCCTCTATATACTTCCCCGTGTATTACTGAAGATAATGTTAGATATCCTCTATATACTTCACTGTGTATTACTGAAGACAATGTTAGATATCCTCTATATACTTCACTGTGTATTACTGAAGACAATGTTAGATATCCTCTATATACTTCACTGTGTATTACTGAAGACAATGTTAGATATCCTCTATATACTTCACTGTGTATTACTGAAGACAATGTTAGATATCCTCTATATACCTCCCCGTGTATTACTGAATACAATGTCAGATAACCTCTATATACCTCCCAGTGTATTACTGAAGACAATGTTAGATATCCTCTATATACCTCCCAGTGTATTACTGAAGACAATGTTAGATATCCTCTATAAATTCACTGTGTATTACTGAAGACATTGTAAGATATCCTCTATATACTTCACTGTGTATTACTGAAGACAATGTTAGATATCCTCTATATACTTCACTGTGTATTACTGAAGACATTGTTAGATATCCTCTATATACTTCACTGTGTATTACTGAAGACAATGTTAGATATCCTCTATATACTTCACTGTGTATTACTGAAGACAATGTTAGATATCCTCTATATACTTCACTGTGTATTACTGAAGACAATGTTAGATATCCTCTATATACTTCTCAGTGTATTACTGAAGACCATGTTAGATATCCTCTATATACTTCACTGTGTATTACTGAAGACAATGTTAGATATCCTCTATATACTTCACTGTGTATTACTGAAGACAATGTTAGATATCCTCTATATACTTCCCAGTGTATTACTGAAGACATTGTAAGATATCCTCTATATACTTCACTGTGTATTACTGAAGACATTGTTAGATATCCTCTATATACTTCACTGTGTATTACCTCTTGATTCCATAATGTCGATTTCCCCAGAGCGAGGCCAGCCACCATAACTCCAATCCCGGGGCAGCAACCATATCGCTACAGTAAAAAAATACTGTACAGACAGGACATATAATGCAATCAGTTCATGAGAAGTAGTACAGTAATGTCATCAATTAAAAAAAAACAATCAATCTCATTTATATAAGATAACGTTCCTGAAATTCCAATCTTACTGAATGGTTATTACAATACTAAAGTAGTCGGTGGCGAAACACCTTGAAGAGGTCAAATATAAACGAGGTCAAACCTAAACACCGAGAGGCCAAACCTAAAAAAAAGATGTTAGAGGTTTAACCTGAATAAATTAGGGTGTGAAAGGTCAAACCTAAATAAATTAGGATGTGAGAGGTCAAACCTAAATAAATTAGGGTGTGAAAGGTCAAACCTAAATAAATCACGGTGTGAGAGGTCAAACCTAAATAAATCAGGGTGTGAGAGGTCAAACCTAAATAAATTAGGATGTGAGAGGTCAAACCTAAATAAATTAGGGTGTGAAAGGTCAAACCTAAATAAATTAGGATGTGAGAGGTCAAACCTAAATAAATTAGGGTGTGAAAGGTCAAACCTAAATAAATCACGGTGTGAGAGGTCAAACCTAAATAAATCAGGGTGTGAGAGGTCAAACCTAAATAAATCAGGGTGTGAAAGGTCAAACCTAGATAGATTAGATTGATACATTAATGTACACAATAGTAGCGACATTAGATTTATACATCAATGTACACAATAGTAGTGACATTAGATTTATACATTATTGTACACAATAGTAGTGACATTAGATTTATACATTAATTTACTCAATGGTAGTGACATTTGATTATTACATTAATGTACACAATAGTAGTGACACTAGATTTATACATTATTGTACACAATAGTAGCGACATTAGATTGATACATTAATGTACACAATAGTAGTGACATTAGATTTATACATTAATTTACTCAATGGTAGTGACATTTGATTATTACATTAATGTACACAATAGTAGCGACATTAGATTTATACATTAATGTACACAATAGTAGCGACATTAGATTTATACATTAATGTACACAATGGTAGTGACATTAGATTTATACATCAATGTACACAATAGTAGCGACATTAAATTTATACATTAATGTACACAATGGTAGCGACATTAGATTTATACATTAATGTACACAATAGTAGCGACATTAGATTTATACATTAATGTACACAATAGTAGCGACATTAGATTTATACATTAATGTACACAATAGTAGCGACATTAGATTTATACATTAATGTACACAATAGTAGCGACATTAGATTTATACATCAATGTACACAATAGTAGTGACACTAGATTTATACATCAATGTACACAATAGTAGTGACATTAGATTTATACATTAATGTACACAATAGTAGTGACATTAGATTTATACATTAATGTACACAATAGTAGTGACATTAGATTTATACATCAATGTACACAATAGTAGTGACATTAGCTTTATACATCAATGTACACAATAGTAGAGACATTAGATTGATACATCAATGTACACAATAGTAGCGACATTAGATTTATACATCAATGTACACAATAGTAGTGACACTAGATTTATACATCAATGTACACAATAGTAGTGACACTAGATTTATACATCAATGTACACAATAGTAGAGACATTAGATTTATACATTAATGTACACAATAGTAGTGACATTAGATTTATACATCAATGTACTCAATAGTAGCGACATTAGATTTATATATTAATGTACACAATAGTAGTGACATTAGATTTATACATCAATGTACACAATAGTAGTGACATTAGATTTATACATTAATGTACACAATAGTAGCGACATTAGATTTATACATCAATGTACACAATAGTAGTGACATTAGATTTATACATCAATGTACACAATAGTAGTGACATTAGATTTATACATCAATGTACACAATAGTAGCGACATTAGATTGATACATCAATGTACACAATAGTAGCGACATTAGATTTATACATTAATGTACACAATGGTAGCGACATTAGATTTATACATTAATGTACACAATAGTAGCGACATTAGATTTATACATTAATGTACACAATGGTAGCGACACTAGATTTATACATCAATGTACACAATGGTAGTGACATTAGATTTATACATTATTGTACACAATAGTAGTGACATTAGATTTATACATTATTGTACACAATAGTAGCGACACTAGATTTATACATTAATGTACACAATAGTAGCGACATCAGATTTATACATTAATGTACACAATAGTAGTGACATTAGATTTATACATTAATGTACACAATGGTAGCGACACTAGATTTATACATTAATGTACACAATAGTAGCGACACTAGATTTATACATTAATGTACACAATGGTAGCGACACTAGATTTATACATCAATGTACACAATAGTAGCGACACTAGATTTATACATTAATGTACACAATAGTAGCGACATCAGATTTATACATTAATGTACACAATAGTAGTGACATTAGATTTATACATCAATGTACTCAATAGTATCGACATTAGATTTATACATTAATGTACACAATAGTAGTGACATTAGATTTATACATTATTGTACACAATAGTAGCGACATTAGATTTATACATCAATGTACACAATGGTAGCGACACTAGATTTATACATTAATGTACACAATAGTAGCGACATTAGATTTATACATCAATGTACACAATAGTAGTGACATTAGATTTATACATTAATGTACACAATGGTAGCGACACTAGATTTATACATTAATGTACACAATAGTAGCGACATTAGATTGATACATCAATGTACACAATAGTAGTGACACTAGATTTATACATTAATGTACACAATAGTAGCGACATTAGATTGATACATCAATGTACACAATAGTAGTGACATTAGATTTATACATCAATGTACACAATAGTAGTGACATTAGATTGATACATCAATGTACACAATAGTAGTGACATTAGATTTATACATTAATGTACACAATAGTAGCGACATTAGATTTATACATTAATGTACACAATAGTAGCGACATTAGATTGATACATCAATGTACACAATAGTAGTGACATTAGATTTATACATCAATGTACACAATAGTAGCGACATAAGATTTATACATCAATGTACACAATAGTAACGACATTAGATTTATACATTAATGTACACAATAGTAGTGACATAAGATTTATACATTAATGTACACAATAGTAGTGACATTAGATTTATACATCAATGTACACAATGGTAGCGACATCAGATTTATACATTAATGTACACAATAGTAACGTTATTGGTATCGGATCACTTACCCGGCCACAGCCAGTCTCCCTTTGGTATCTTTGCACGGACATTAACACGTCCGTAAGTCATGGCGAAGTTTGTGGTGATTTTTCCGGACATGACCGGAGGCAGGATCTCGTTGCCATGGGCGGTCTTATGGCAGCCGTTGTTGTCATGCTGAGTGCACTGTCCCCATATGGCTTGAGAACATGATATATATTGTAGCTATATAGATATAGATATGTAATAACTTGATTAATTGAGTATTAATTTTTAATAAGCTTCGTTTTATATTTTTTCATATATTTTTGAAGCGAGAAAACGAATGTAAGGTTAATTAATATGAATACGTAATAAACGTGTCCTTACAATAGAGGTTCATGTCCCCGTTGTACAAATTCTGGCCGGCAAAACGCGAACTGTTTGTTGTAAAAGTCTGAAAATGGTCAAATGATTGATATAGTCAATTAATTTGAAACAAAAAATTATCAAACTTAACTATCAACAAGCACACAGTATCTTGTCTAAGGAACAACGACGGTACAGACCGGTGCGTTTCTTATTTTCCCGAGAAACACAAACTGATACGGTTGGAAGTGAGCCAAAAATACTTCGTTTCTGAACCATTTACCTCGGATCTTTACCGACCTAATCATTTACCTCAGAATCTTTACCGACCGAACCATATACCTCAGATCTTTACCGGCCGAATCCATTTACCTCAGATCTTTACCGACCGAACCATATACCTCAGATCTTTACCGACCGAACCATTTACCTCAGATCTTTACCGACCGAACCATTTACCTCAGATCTTTACCGACTGAACCATATACCTCAGATCTTTACCGACTGAACCATATACCTCAGATCTTTACCGACCGAACCATATACCTCAGATCTTTACCGACCGAACCATATACCTCAGATCTTTACCGACCGAAACATATACCTCAGATCTTTACCGACCGAACCATTTACCTCAGATCTTTACCGACTGAACCATTTACCTCAGATCTTTACCGACCGAACCATATACCTCAGATCTTTACCGACCGAACCATATACCTCAGATCTTTACCGACCGAACCATATACCTCAGATCTTTACCGGCCGAACCATATACCTCAGATCTTTACCGACCGAACCATATACCTCAGATCTTTACCGACCGAACCATATACCTCAGATCTTTACCGACCGAACCATATACCTCAGATCTTTACCGACCGAACCATATACCCCAGATCTTTACCGACCGAACCATATACCTCAGATCTTTACCGACCGAACCATATACCCCAGATCTTTACCGACCGAACCATATACCTCAGATCTTTACCGACCGAACCATATACCTCAGATCTTTACCGACTGAACCATTTACCTCAGATCTTTACCGACTGAACCATTTACCTCAGATCTTTACCGACTGAACCATTTACCTCAGATCTTTACCGACTGAACCATTTACCTCAGATCTTTACCGACCGAACCATATACCTCGGATCATCACCGACCGAACCATATACCTCAGATTTTTCCCGGTATCATCATACCCCAATGCCTCTGAAGTCACAGTAGTACAATCGACATTCGTGTCGACGATGCAGGTTGATAACCGGCGTTTAGTAAATATCTTACAAAAATAACGAGAAACCCATAAAAATGAGTGTTATTTAGACTATTGAACTATTGGTGATATTGTATGTGATAAGACGGGCAAACGAAGTCGAGACGTACCGGGCGGATGTACAGGTGACCATCCCTCACGTATAGGTTTTCATGTTCCGGAGTGTAAACCTGGAACTCGTGATTCTGAAAGGTAATAACGTACAACATGTTATAGAGGTAATAACGTACAACATATTATAGAGGTAATAACGTACAACATATTATAGAGGTAATAACGTACAACATATTATAGAGGTAATAACGTACAACATGTTATAGAGGTAATAACGTACAACATGTTATAGAGGTAATAACGTACAACATGTTATAGAGGTAATAACGTACAACATGTTATAGAGGTAATAACGTACAACATGTTATAGAGGTAATAACGTACAACATGTTATAGAGGTAATAACGTACAACATGTTATAGAGGTAATAACGTACAACATATTATAGAGGTAATAACGTACAACATGTTATAGAGGTAATAACGTACAACATGTTATAGAGGTAATAACGTACAACATGTTATAGAGGTAATAACGTACAACATATTATAGAGGTAATAACGTACAACATGTTATAGAGGTAATAACGTACAACATGTTATAGAGGTAATAACGTACAACATATTATAGAGGTAATAACGTACAACATATTATAGAGGTAATAACGTACAACATGTTATAGAGGTAATAACGTACAACATGTTATAGAGGTAATAACGTACAACATATTATAGAGGTAATAACGTACAACATATTATAGAGGTAATAACGTACAACATGTTATAGAGGTAATAACGTACAACATATTATAGAGGTAATAACGTACAACATATTATAGAGGTAATAACGTACAACATGTTATAGAGGTAATAACGTACAACATATTATAGAGGTAATAACGTACAACATGTTATAGAGGTAATAACGTACAACATATTATAGAGGTAGTAACGTACAACATGGTATAGAGGTAATAACGTACATATTATAGAGGTAATAACGTACATATTATAGAGGTAATAACGTACAAAATATTATAGAGGTAATAACGTACAACATGGTATAGAGGTAATAACGTACAACATGTTATAGAGGTAATAACGAACAACATATTATAGAGGTAATAACGAACAACATATTATAGAGGTAATAACGTACAACATATTATAGAGGTAATAACGTACAACATATTATAGAGGTAATAGCGTACAACATGGTATAGAGGGTGTTTGGTATAATTAAGGGTGTTTGGTATGGTTAAGGGTGTTTGGTATGATTAAGGATGTTTGGTATGGGGTAAGGGTGTTTGGTATAATTAAGGATGTTTGGTATAATTAAGGGTGTTTGGTATGATTAAGGATGTTTGGTATGATGAAGGATGTTTGGTATAATTAAGGGTGTTTGGTATGATGAAGGATGTTTGGTATGATTAAGGATGTTTGGTATGATTAAGGATGTTTGGTGTGATTAAATGTGTTTGGTATGATTAAGGATTTTTATTTTGGGTTTTTTTTTTTTTCCCCCCTTTTTTTTTTTATTTTTTTTTTTTCCTTTTTTTTGGTTTTTTTTTTTGTTTTTTTTTTTTTTTTTTTGTTTTTTTTTTTTTTTTTTTTTTTTTTTTGTTTTTTCCCTTTTTTTTTTTTTTTTTGTTTTTTGTTTTTTTTTTTTTTTTTTTTTTTTTTTTTTTTTTTTTTTTTTTTTTTTTTTTTTTTGGTTTTCCCGGGGTTTTTTTTTTTTTTTTTAAATTGGGGTTTCGTTATTGGGGTTTGTTGGTTTTGGTTTTGGGTTTTTGGTTTGGGGTTTTTTTTTGTTGGGTGTTTGGTTGATTAAGGGTTTTGGTTTTTGGGTTTTGGGGGTTTGGGGGTTTTGGTTTTGGGGGGTTTTGTTTTTAAGGTGTTTGGTTTTGGTTTTTTTGGTTGTTGGGTGTTTGTTCTTGGGTGTTTTTGGGTTTTTGGGTGTTTGGGTTTTTTGGTGTTTTATGGGGTGTTTGGTATGATTAAGGGTGTTTGGTATGATTAAGGATGTTTGGTATGATTAAGGATGTTTGGTATGATTAAGGGTGTTTGGTATAATTAAGGATGTTTGGTATAATTAAGGGTGTTTGGTATGATTAAGGATGTTTGGTATGATTAAGGATGTTTGGTATAATTAAGGATGTTTGGTATGATGAAGGGTGTTTGGTATTATTAAGGATGTTTGGTATGATTAGGGATATTTGGTATGATTAGGGATATTTGGTATGATTAAGGGTGTTTGGTATGTTTAAGGATGTTTGGTATAATTAGGGATGTTTGGTATGATTAAGGGTGTTTGGTATAATTAAGGGTGTTTGGTATGATTAAGGGTGTTTGGTATGATTAAGGATGTTTGGTATAATTAAGGGTGTTTGGTATGATTAAGGATGTTTGGTATGATTAAGGGTGTTTGGTATGATTAAGGGTGTTTGGTATGATTAAGGATGTTTGGTATAATTAGGGATCTTTGGTATGATTAAGGATGTTTGGTATGATTAAGGGCGGATGCTATGATTAAGGATGTTTGGTATGATTAGGGATGTTCGGTATGATTAAGGAAGTTTGGTATGATTAAGGATGTTTGGTATGATTAGGGATATTTAGTATGATTAGGGATATTTGGTATGATTAAGGAAGTTTGGTATGATTAAGGATGTTTGGTATGATTAGGGATATTTGGTATGATTAGGGATATTTGGTATGATTAAGGAAGTTTGGTATGATTAAGGATGTTTGGTATGATTAGGGATATTTGGTATGATTAGGGATTTTTGGTATGATTAGGGATATTTGGTATGATTAAGGGCGGATGCTATGATTAGGGATGTTTGGTATGATTAGGGATGTTCGGTATGATTAAGGACAGATGCTATGATTAAGGATGTTTGGTACGATTAAGGGTGTTTGGTATTAGTAAGGATAGATGCTATCATTAAGATTGTTTGCTATAATTGAGGATACATGCTATGATTGAGAATCGATGTCATAATTAAGGATGTATGCTATAATGAAGGACGGATGCTGTTTTATGGATGTTTATACTGTACGTTAATCTTCGTAAAGCGTGTTATAAGTATGGATATTTTTTATCAATATAATAACTTTACCTTTTACTAGACAAAAGAAGATATTTAGAAGTCAGTGTACATTGATGACACTTAAGGATAACTTACCCCGCCACCCCAGGCTGTCACGTCGACCTTATAGTTACCGGCATTCCAGGAGTTAAAATCGTCACGGAAAGCTACAATAGAAAACATGAATTAACATACAGGTAAGGTATATATAGGTGTGGTATATATAGGTGAGGTATATATAGGTATGGTATATATAGGTATGGTATATATAGGTATGGTATATATAGGTGAGGTATATACATGTATGGTATATATAGGTGAGGTATATATAGGTGTGGTATATATAGGTGTGGTATATATAGGTGTGGTTTATATAGGTACGGTATATATAGGTATGGTATATATAGGTATGGTATATACAGGTATGGTATATATAGGTATGGTATATATAGGTATGGTATATACAGGTATGGTATATATAGGTATGGTATATATAGGTATGGTATATATAGGTATGGTATATACAGGTGTGGTATATATAGGTATGGTATATTTAGGTATGGTATGTATAGGTATGGTATATATAGGTATGGTATATATAGGTGTGGTATATATAGGTATGGTATATATAGGTATGGTATATATAGGTATGATGTATACAGGTATGGTATATATAGGTGTGGTATATATAGGTATGATATATATAGGTGAGGTATATATAGGTATGGTATATATAGGTGTGGTATATATAGGTGAGGTATATACAGGTATGGTATATATAGGTGTGGTATATACAGGTATGGTATATATAGGTATGTATATATAGGTATGGTATGTACAGGTATGGTATATATAGGTATGGTATATATAGGTATGGTATATATAGGTATGGTATATGGTATATATAGGTATGGTATATACAGGTATGGTATATATAGGTATGGTATATACAGGTATGGTATATATAGGTATGGTATATATAGGTATGGTATATATAGGCATGGTATATACAGGTATGGTATATATAGGTGAGGTATATACATGTATGGTATATATAGGTATGGTATATATATATATGTAGGTATGGTATATATTGGTATGTTATATACAGGTATGGTATATACAGGTATGGTATATACAGGTATGGTATATATAGGTATGGTATATATAGGTATCGTATATACAAGTATGGTATATATAGGTATGGTATATACAGGTATGGTATATATAGGTATGGTATATATACAGTTGAGTGTAGACTAAAGGTTACACCCAAGTGCACTCCGAGTGCACTCCATTTGGACTTGGAGTGCACTCCGTTTGGACTCCAGGTAAACTTGGAGTGCACTCCAAGTGGACTCCGAGTCTACCTGGAGTCCTATAAGACACCATGCGTACCCCAGTTCTATAATCAGACTATATCTATATATATTAATACTTTGATGCTTTTAATATAATTTACATATAAATAAATGGATTTTTACAAATTACTTTTGTTCTGTTAATATTACTATTAACATTTGTTTAGTCTACTAGGAATATTTCTTTTATTGTTAATACATGGTAATAATGCCTTCATGTTAAATTTATATTTATTAAGATCCATAAAAGACAGTTATACAATTTATGCTATAATCAGGTTTCTATGAAAGTTAATTACTTATTATTTCATATTTCATTAAGATGTAAGTAAATTGTATTTCATTTTATTAAGGAATTGAAAATTATTTCAATTAGAATATTTATTACTGTACATATATCATGACTGTTCAGGAAGTTTAGATAATATATCTATATTATGTTATTGAAAGTTTACAGTATTTAATGAATTATGTGTTTTTTAATAAGACATTCTCTACATACATGTACTCAATTCAGGCACGTAATTATGAAATAAACAATACATCATGTATATTAATCATTTTAGTTTCATTAGAAAAATATACATTTACAACTGTACATATTTACGAGCATTACCTAGTTAAATTAATGTTCTGACATAACGTACACACAAGTATGTAGTTCTAGACTACCCATAATAAATGACAGTATCTGTTTAATTGCTATTATTATTGGTCATGCATGACCGACTCTGGCCTGACACCCCTGATAACTGTGCCAGGTGAGTTTTAGGAGCCAGCTACAGGTACTGTCCTGAGTTCACAGAGAAATACCTGTGTCAATTTAGTCACTGTATGGCTTCAAATGATGAAGCTGTGCAAAGCAGGGTCACAGTGTTATAACCTCAGGCCAATTAACAGAACAGTAAGATTATCTCCTGACTTGAAGGAAAGGATTGTAGCTCTCCATTTGAGAGGCCTTAATCAGACCAAAATTACATGTATAAACGAAATACCAGTGTAATTAAGGTGGAAATGTCAAGATAAGTAGTAAAACCATTAACAAATTGGTTAACATGTTTAAGAAGACCAACTCTATTGAAATGAAGTCATTCTATACTGAAATTAGAAAGTAAAAATAAGCTGTTTCTTATATTTTATTACATTGTAATCTGTCTAAACCATAAGTCATTGAGACCAAACGTATTGGCTGGTTTATGCAGGTGTCCGGTATGTAGAGGTACAATGTTGAATGATATAAGTTCAAAAAAATTAATGCAAATCAAATTAAGAAATGATGCAGTTCTTATCTTGTTATATTCAAAAATATAAAGACATTGCTTTAAAAAATTAATTGTAAAGAAAGAGGCTAAAGTAAAAAAAAAAAAAAAAAAACTCAGTGTAATTCCAAATGGTATAATGAATGTAAATTCACCTTTTCCCAAACCAACCTATAGCCTTAAACCCGTAATTAGTACACATTGTTCTCATCCAGGAAATAAGATTATAGAGCCTGAGGTAAAATTTGCCTAAGGGCAGTTGGACACGGCAACCTATGTACCATTTACCTGTAAAACTGACCTGTTGGAACTACATCGTTTTCTATTCCCATTCAGTCAATATCTATCATGATATGTGTCACTCTATCATTATATGTAACAGATACAGTTCATGAATGTACAGTGGTTGTTCAAGTCAATTATAAAATCATAAAGTTAAATGTTCAAACTTTAAAAAAAAAATGACATAAGGCCAGCAGCAGTTGGTGTATGGAATGTTTGATAAGTAAATATTTACCTGGAAGTTGGGGGGGGGGGGGGGGGGGGGGGGGGGGGGGAGGGGGAGATTGTATCTTATATAACTGTTAAAAGAACTCCATTTATGACCAGGATTTACTACATTGTATCTTATATAACTGTTAAAAGAACTCCATTTATGACCAGGATTTATGAGGCAGGTATAACAAAACAAAGTTGGTTTACCAAATGGAAATTTAAGTCTGATGTTAAACTGTAAATCAATATTAGACATTGGATCCGGAATATGCTATCATGGTGATAAAAATATAAACTGTTGGAAGTAGAGTATTTGAAATATTAAAAACAGTAGTACTTTGAGTACAAGATAGTTCCAGTACACATTCAGACTCTACATTTTAAGAGACCACAAACAACTTAGGGGGGATTGTATATATCTTATATAACTGTTAAAAGAACTCCATGTATGACTTGGATTTAATGAGGCAGGTATAACCAAAACAAAAAAAAGTTGGGTTTACCAAATAGAAATGTAAGTCAATCTGATGTTAAACTGTAAATCAAAATTAGACATTAGATCCGGAATATGCTATCAAGGTGATAAAAAAAACCAACAACTTTCTTTTTTATTGTATGTTAAGATAAATATAAACTGTTGGAAGAAAAGTATTTGAAATATATATAAAACGGTACTTAGTACTTCGAGTACAAGTTATGTCCAGTACACAATCAAACTCTACATTTTGAGAGATAACAAACTGCCAATTTTCTACTAATTGACGTGGCTTGTTAAAACTCTTCAAATCAAAGGAATGCTATCATACATTTTTCAATGAAGTGCCAGATCTATTCATTTTATATAGGTTTAACTAATAGAAAAAATCAATTATATAAGATGCTGTTAGTTAACCAACGAAAAATGAACCATCAAAATAATAAGATGATATATATACAAAGATAAAACAGTAACACATATCTTATTGTTACATGTTTAAGGAGTCTAAATGTATAAGAGTATACATCTATCTATAAACATTATGTATATATGTACTTGGTTACAGGTACATGCGATACATGTGGACCCAGGTAGGATTGGGGCCTGATAGGACTCCAGGTAAACTTCGAGTGCACTCGGAGTGCACTCCAAGTTTACCTGGAGTCCAAACGGAGTGCACTCGGAGTCCAAACGGAGTGCACTCGGAGTGCACTTTGTGTAACCTTTAGTCTACACTCAACTGTAGGTATGGTATATATAGGTATGGTATATACAGGTATGGTATATACAGGTATGGTATATATAGGTATGGTATATATAGGTATGGTATATACAGGTATGGTATATACAGGTATGATATTTATAGGTATGGTATATATAGGTATGGTATTTACAGGTATGGTATATATAGGTGAGGTATATACATGTATGGTATATATAGGTATGGTATATATAGGTATGGTATATATAGGTGAGGTATATATAGGTATGGTATATACAGGTATGGTATATATAGGTATGGTATATATACATGTAGGTATGGTATATATAGGTATGGTATATACAGGTATGGTATATACAGGTATGGTATATATAGGTATGGTATATACAGGTATAGTATATATAGGTATGGTATATACAGGTACGGTATATATAGGTATGGTATATATAGGTGTGGTATATATACATATAGGTATGGTATATATAGGTACGGTATATACAGGTATTGTATATACAGGTATGGTATATATGATTGATAGACGATGTATACGTCCAGTATGATTGATAGGTGATGTATACGTCCAGTATGATTGATAGGTGATGTATACCTCCAGTATGACTGATAGGTGATGTATATGTCAGTATGATTGATAGGTGATGTATACGTCCAGTATGATTGATAGAAGATGTATACGTCCAGTATGATTGATAGGTGATGTATACGTCCAGTATGATTGATAGGTGATGTATACGTCCAGTATGATTGATAGACGATGTATACGTCCAGTATGATTGATAGGTGATGTATACGTCCAGTATGATTGATAGACGATGTATACGTCCAGTATGATTGATAGGTGATGTATACGTCCAGTATGATTGATAGAAGATGTATATGTCCAGTATTATTGATAGGTGATGTATATGTCCAGTATGATTGATAGACGATGTATACGTCCAGTATGATTGATAGGTGATGTATATGTCCAGTATGATTGATAGGTGATGTATATGTCTTTTATCTTTGATAGGTGATGTATATGTCCAGTATGATTGATAGGTGATGTATACGTCCAGTATGATTGATAGAAGATGTATATGTCCAGTATGATTGATAGGTGATGTATATGTCCAGTATGATTGATAGACGATGTATATGTCCAGTATGATTGATAGGTGATGTATATGTCCAGTATGATTGATAGGTGATGTATATGTCCAGTATGATTGATAGGTGATGTATACGTCCAGTATGATTGATAGACGATGTATATGTCCAGTATGATTGATAGGTGATGTATACATCCAGTATGATTGATAGAAGATGTATATGTCCAGTATTATTGATAGGTGATGTATACGTCCAGTATGATTGATAGGTGATGTATACCTCCAGTATGATTGATAGGTGATGTATACGTCCAGTATGATTGATAGGTGATGTATATGTCAGTATGATTGATAGACGATGTATATGTCAGTATGATTGATAGGTGATGTATATGTCCAGTATGATTGATAGGTGATGTATATGTCCAATATGATTGATAGGTGATGTATATGTCCAGTATGATTGATGGGTGATGTATACGTCCAGTATGATTGATAGGTGATGTATACGTCCAGTATGATTGATAGGTGATGTATATGTCCAGTATGATTGATAGACGATGTATATGTCCAGTATTATTGATAGGTGATGTATATGTCCAGTATGATTGATAGACGATGTATACGTCCAGTATGATTGATAGAAGATGTATATATCCAGTATGATTGATAGGTGATGTATATGTCCAGTATGATCGATAGACGATGTATATGTCCAGTATGATTGATAGGTGATGTATATGTCCAGTATGATTGATAGGTGATGTATATGTCCAGTATGATCGATAGACGATGTATACGTCCAGTATGATTGATAGGTGATGTGTATGTCCAGTATGATTGATAGGTGATGTATACGTCCAGTATGATTGATAGGTGATGTATATGTCCAGTATGATCGATAGACGATGTGTATGTCCAGTATGATTGATAGGTGATGTATACGTCCAGTATGATTGATAGGTGATGTATATGTCAGTATGATTGATAGGTGATGTGTATGTCCAGTATGATTGATAGGTGATGTATATGTCCAGTATGATTGATAGGTGATGTATATATCCAGTATGACTGATAGGTGATGTATACGTCCAGTATGATTGATAGGTGATGTATATGTCAGTATGATTGATAGGTGATGTGTATGTCCAGTATGATTGATAGGTGATGTATATGTCCAGTATGATTGATAGACGATGTATACGTCCAGTATGATTGATAGGTGATGTATATGTCGAGTATGATTGATAGGTGATGTATACGTCCAGTATGATTGATAGGTGATGTATATGTTAGTATGATTGATAGGTGATGTGTATGTCCAGTATGATTGATAGGTGATGTATACGTCCAGTATGATTGATAGGTGATGTATACGTCCAGTATGATTGATAGACGATGTATATGTCAGTATGATTGATAGACGATGTATATGTCAGTATGATTGATAGGTGATGTATACGTCCAGTATGGTTGATAGAAGATGTATACGTCCAGTATGATTGATAGGTGATGTATATGTCCAGTATGATTGATAGGTGATGTATATGTCCAGTATGATTGATAGGTGATGTATATGTCCAGTATGATTGATAGGTGTATATGTCCAGTATGATTGATAGGTGATGTATATGTCGAGTATGATTGATAGGTGATGTATATGTCAGTATGATTGATAGGTGATGTGTATGTCCAGTATGATTGATAGGTGATGTATATGTCGAGTATGATTGATAGGTGATGTATGTGTCCAGTATGATTGATAGGTGATGTATATATCAGTATGATTGATAGGTGATGTGTATGTCCAGTATGATTGATAGACGATGTATATGTCAGTATGATTGATAGGTGATGTATACGTCCAGTATGATTGATGGACGATGTACACGTCCAGTATGATTGATAGAAGATGTATATGTCCAGTATTATTGATAGACGATGTATACGTCCAGTATGATTGATAGGTGATGTATACGTCCAGTATGATTGATAGAAGATGTATACGTCCAGTATGATTGATAGGTGATGTATACGTCCAGTATGATTGATAGGTGATGTATACGTCCAGTATGATTGATAGGTGATGTATATGTCCAGTATGATTGATAGACGATGTATATGTCCAGTATGATTGATAGGTGATGTATATGTCCAGTATGATTGATAGGTGATGTATATGTCCAGTATGATTGATAGGTGATGTATATGTCAGTATGATTGATAGAAGATGTATATGTCCAGTATTATTGATAGACGATGTATACGTCCAGTATGATTGATAGGTGATGTATACGTCCAGTATGATTGATAGGTGATGTATACATCCAGTACGATTGATAGAAGATGTATACGTCCAGTATGATTGATAGGTGATGTATACGTCCAGCATGATTGATAGACGATGTATACGTCCAGTATGATTGATAGACGATGTATATGTCCAGTATGATTGATAGGTGATGTATATGTCTTTTATCTTTGATAGGGTTTAGGGTTATGTTAGGTTTAGGGTTTAGGGTTAGGTTAGGGTTAGGGTTAGGGTTTAGGGACGTTGAATACGCCCACTTGGTTAGGGTTAGGGTTAGGGTTAGGTTAGGGTTAGGGTTTAAGGACGTAGAATAAATCCATTGGTAGCCTTATGTTCTATTCACATGACTTAAAACTAGGTTATCTATGTCTACAATAGACTTCTACACAAAGCAGTATTCGATGTGAGATTAATGACACTGAAAACAGACAAATAAATATATGAATAAATAAATAAATAAATAAAAAGAAAACATATAAACCATTTATAATATTGTACTTACTATAAGATGATAAATTTATCATATATCAATGTTGCATATCTATATAAGGTAGCTTAAAATGAAATTCTATTATAGAAAATTTATTACATAACTCGAGTACATTTAAATTCTATTTCATTTTTCTTGATGTTGTGTAGGGTTAAAAATAGTCTTGTCACAAGTAAACTGTTTTCAGAAGTACTCAGTAATATAATATGTTCTCAGATTCAGAGCCTAAAGAAGTTCTCGGCAGAACTCAGAGCTAGTTTTAAAAAGGAATTGGAATATAGAAAACGTGTCAGTATAGAAAACGTGTCAGTATAGAAAACGTGTCAGTATAGAAAACGTGTCAGTATAGAAAACGTGTCAGTATAGAAAACGTGCGAGTATAGAAAACGTGCGAGTATAGAAAACGTGCGAGTATAGAAAACGTGCGAGTATAGAAAACGCGCTTCATTATTATCTAATCATTAGTACTGCCTAATAACTGATGTTACCATTTCTTCTAAAAAGTGTGGTAATGATTACCTCAGAGAGGAATGATTGTAAAAGAAAAGTCATCTAAAAAGACAATCAATCTGTGTGTTAATAAGTATAAGGTATATATCTAAATCAAACTCTGACGTATTCTCAATTGATTTTGTGTACTTTAGGGGTGCGCCAAGGCGATATCCTATCTCAGTTATTATTTTCCATTTTTCTTAACGATTAAGAAGATATTATTGAGTCACATGATTGTAAAGGTTTGTCTTATATAAGTTACAATTAAAAAAATAATTAAATTTATATTTGAAATGGTATGTAATGCTATATTACTATATTACAATCAGACCCTGCTGATTATTTTCGAAAGCAGCTAATACATTTTTGAAATCAATAACAGCAATACCTGCTTTTGATTTTTGAAAAGAAAAGAATTCTTGGTGAATTTTCCAAATACGGTGAAAATAATCTTACAGAAATAACCAATGAAGTATCTTGGGATTTATTTTACTTAAACTGTTTAAACACAATTTAATATCAAAACACTATATAAAAAGGTGTTAAAGCAATGTATGGTACAATTGTTATATGCAGAGATCATAATTTGTCTATAGATTGTCAACTTGACATATTTGATAAAGCTATCAAACCTATTGATTTATATGGATGTGAAGTTTGGCGTTTCTATAACTATACCATGTTGTACTGTGTTGAATAAATGTAATATGTGTATAAGTCGCTGCCACACCATCATTACACCACTGAAACGTTCTTTTTAAGAATGTGGAAGTGGCTAAGTGGTATTAACTGCGGATATTTCTGGCTAGGCGATTAGGTGGGCAGATCATGAGTTCGATTTAAGGCACGATCGTGTCATAAAATCATCATTTGTGTAACTACCCCATATATATTTAAGAAGGATTTAGTAATTATCTCCAAACATTTTTTTAGATATAAATTAAAGAATAATTTCAAAATCGTTTTCACGTTTTTGATGGTTCTTTCAAAATCTCGCAACCTTTTTTTAAGGAAAATTCGCATGAATCTTTCGTAGTCAAAAATGAATTACAACCGAAGATTACACGTTCCAAGCCCTCTCCCAATATAAATTGTATACTTAAGTTAAGTGCCTGTGATACAGAAAACCGTGACAGGTTGAACACTATTTTGTACATTGATTACACAAACAGAATATCATTCTGACGTCATTATTTGGACAATTACTTTACTTCGTGAACATGAAATGGGACAATAAATGAAACTTGACTTTGACCTCAAAAAGTTCATTTAAAAACCTGTCATAACAATACTTTTTTAGTAATATAATAATTAACATTTTTTAATTTGGTTTGACGTTTCATGTAAAATGCCTGGAAATGCTAATATTTTTGCTCACCAAGCCTCGCAAAGATATAAACTTCTAAAAAAGAAAGGATTAATTTAATAAAATCTCAAATAAAACAAAAACTAGTTTACGTAACAATACGATACCTGTGACGGCCAGAAATGGCAGCAGAACCAGGGACAGGAGACGATCCATGACTACACCTGTCTCTATCGTCACGTGCCTTATAAAGCCAGAGATAAGGCCTTATCGGTGAACTTGTTCGCCATTATCTAGTGTTCAGACTATCTCTAAAACAGACGTCATTATCGTGTAAAATTATACATTCTATTATTTTTTTACCTGTAAACAGTAGTTTGTTATAGACTAAATAGGTAATTATTAAGCCAGGTAATAATTAAGTCAGGTAATTATTAAGTCAGGTAATAATTAAGTCAGGTAATTATCAAGTCAGGTAATTATTAAGTCAGGTAATTATTAAGCCAGGTAATTATTAAGTCAGGTAATAATTAAGTCAGGTAATTATCAAGTCAGGTAATTATTAAGTCAGGTAATAATTAAGTCAAGTAATTATTAAGTCAGGTAATGATTAAGTCAGGTAATTATTACGTCAGGTAATTATTAAGTCAGGTAATAATTAAGTCAGGTAATTATCAAGTCAGGTAATTATTAAGTCAGGTAATTATTAAGCCAGGTAATTATTAAGTCAGGTAATAATTAAGTCAGGTAATGATTAAGTCAGTAAATGATTAAGTCAGGTAATTATCAAGTCAGGTAATAATTACGTCAGGTAATAATTAAGTCAGGTAATACTTAAGTCAGGTAATAATTAAGTCAGGTAATTATCAAGTCAGGTAATTATTAAGTCAGGTAATAATTAAATCAGGTAATAATTAAGTCAGGTAATTATTAAGTCAGGTAATTATTAAGTCAGGTAATTATCAAGTCAGGTAATTATCAAGTCAGGTAATGATTAAGTCAGGTAATTATCAAGTCAGGTAATAATTACGTCAGGTAATAATTAAGTCAGGTAATACTTAAGTCAGGTAATACTTAAGTCAGGTAATTATCAAGTCAGGTAATTATTAAGTCAGGTAATAATTAAATCAAGTAATTATTAAGTCAGGTAATGATTAAGTCAGGTAATTATTACGTCAGGTAATTATTAAGTCAGGTAATTATTAAGTCAGGTAATAATTAAGTCAGGTAATTATTAAGTCAGGTAATTATTAAGTCAGGTAATAATTAAGTCAGGTAATGATTAAGTCAGGTAATTATTACGTCAGTAAATAGGCAGTTTCCTCAAGAAATAGAGCAGGCTCGTAGAAGTCTGTCCCCAAAAATTAAGCAATTCCGCGAGAGAGGCGATCACGTTAAAATGGTGCGCGATGTACTATATGTAAACAGACGTCCCTACGAAGAAAGTAGATCACCGACACCGCAGTCTACAGGAAACGTCCAGTGTACGCGTGATGTGTATGAAACACCCAATCGACGTCGGTGTCCAAAACGAGGCCGTTTTGACTCCACCCCTGAAAATCGCTAGGGACGCGAGGGGAACAGCACGAGCTCTAAGACTAGCCCCCAATTAAAGTGTTTAAAGGTACTTTCGCTCAACTGTTGCGGAATTAAACGCAGACTGAATTATCCTGAATTTCAAAACTTAGTTACACAGTATGATTTGATATGTTTCCAAGAAACTAAAACTGATGATATTGATGTACTGGAACTAGAGGGTTATGAATTTGTCATGAAAAACAGAACAAAATATAGTAAAAAAAGGTCGGGAGGAATTGTATTAGGTTATAAATCTGAGATGAAGCAGTATTTACATTTACATGAAAATGAAAGTAGCTTTGTTTCATGGATTGAATTGTCAAAAAATGTGATAAGCCTAGATAAAAATCTTATTGTTGGTATAGTATACATCCCACCGGAAAATTCAAAGTACAGTAGTAGAGATGCTTTTAACAGTATTGAAACGGAAATGCATGATTTAATGAATTCAGAAAGCTATGTGCTACTAGTTGGAGACTTTCATGCTAGAACCGCCGGTACAGAAAATGATTCTTATAATTTTAAGATGAAAATGATGTTGATTTTTTCCCTCAGTCTTTGATCTTGAAACTATAGGAGTGAACAAACACAGAAACACTTCAGACAATACCATAAATCCGTTTGGAAAACTACTACTGGAAATGTGTCGAGGAAATAACTTACATATAGTAAATGGTCGTATAGGCGACGCCACAACTGGAAATCTAACATGTAAAAGTACATGCGTAGTTGACTATTTTATCTCTAGCTATAATATTTTACAACATATATCAAATATGTCTGTCGGAGATGTAGATATACTATTATCAGATGTACATTCACCTATTACATTGTCTATCCAACCACATGTACCTATAGATTATTCATCAACTGAAAACAATGTTTACCCAGAGGTTCTTAAACATGGGATAACACTAAAAAGGCCGAGTTTGTTAATGCCATATGTGTGGAAAAAATCAACAGCATGATAGAACATCTAGATATATTACAACAATAACGTGATGTCACAGCAGCATCGGTAAATGAAATAGTGGAAAAAATGAATTCGATGTTTGTAGATGCTGCTGCTGCTGTATTCGGAACATTCACTCTGAAGAAGAATATTACTTAACTAATTAAGGATGATAAAGCATGGTTTTCAAAAGAATGTAAACAGGCACGGAAAAAATATAGAAGAAGTAAAAATTACTTTAACAGATGTGAAACTGAGAATGCGAGATTATGTATGACACATAACAGGAAAACATACAAGACGATTTTGAACAAAGATTTAAGTAAATATAGGAAAAATATACAAAAAAAATTGAACAATATGAAGTCAAAAAATCCGAAAGATTACTGGAAAATAATTAACAGTACTAAAAGAAAACAAAACAATATTAGCACTGAAACCCTCTTCAATTTTTTCCGTGACCTAATTAATAGCTCACCCACTATCAGCTCAGAGACCATGCACGATTTGGAAAACGAAATCGACAATACTGGTTTACAACAAATTAATGTAAAACTTAATGAGACAATAACTATTGAAGAAATAGAAAAATGCATAAAACTTTAAAAAAATAACAAAACAAGCGGCGATGATCAGGTTAAGAATGAATATATCAAAGCTACTAAAGAGATCATGTTACCATTATATGTAAAACTTTTCAATATTGTATTTCCAACAGGAGTCGTCCCTAGTTGTTGGGTCGAAGGTAATATTATCCCCATCTTCAAAAATAAAGGCTCCGAATCTGATCCTAAAAACTACCGCCCCATCACCATTCTGAGCTGTGTGGGCAAGCTATTTACAGCTATACCTACCTGTAGATCAACTAACTATTCCGAGGAGTTCCGGGTCATCAATGAAAGTCAATCTGGGTTCCGAAGAGGTTACTCCACAACTGACAATATCTTCACTATACATACCATACTTGAATTAATGAAAACTCAAAAGAAAAATAGTTTATATTGCGCCTTCATTGATTTCGAGAAGGCTTTTGATACCGTTTGGAGAGAGGCTTTATGGCACAAACTTCTAATAAATAATATTAACGGAAATATGCATAAAATTATTGTAAATATGTATAGTGAAATTAAGTCAAGAATAGTAAAAAACGGAGAAACTTCAAACTTCTTCAGGTGTGAAAACGGTGTAAGGCAAGGTGAAAATATGTCATCTTTCCTTTTCTCTATTTTTCTTAATGATTTACAATATTTTTTATCAACAATGAATGTTAATTGTCTTACTACAGTATCTAAATTACTAGAAGACAAGCTCGGTGTGTATTTAAAGTTATTCTGTCTTGTATACGCTGATGACACTGTATTGTTAGCAGAAAGTCACGATGATCTCCAAAATATGTTAAATAACTTCCACCCGATCCGAAACATGTTAGCTTTCACCAAAAGAAATTTGTTAGAATTGTTAGCCTTTCTATAACAACAGTACAGGAGCCGGTGCTGCCGGCAACACTAACAATATCCTTTCTCAGAAAGATAACGGCGGCTAACAAAAAATCCGGCGCAGACTCAGTAGTCGATATTGGCAAACAGTCGGCAACACTAACAATATCCTTTCAGCCAATCATAAGCACCCTAGTACAATTATAAAGTGATGTGTTAATAGCTTTCAACACTTGCACCTAAAACTTAATGCAGAATTATTATAAGTCCAACAATTTGAAAAATCTGGTCCAAAAAATTTCAAAAATCAGTTTTTTTCCCCAAAAAATCTTTTAGTTTAACTCTGGCAGGGGATAGTTTAACCCCCACCGGGACCATATTACCATAAATTACTATGCCTTTCAACACTTGCACCAAAAACTTAACATTTGAAAAACCAACGCCAACGCCAGAGTGACAACATAAGCTCTCACTCTTCTTCGAAGAGACAAGCTAAAAATTATCACAATATTACAAGTATAAGAAGCCAAAACATTATCAGACAAAATGATTACAACTGCAGCAACTATTAAAACCATTAAACTATTCTAAGTATCAAAATGTTATGTAAGATAAGGTTATCTCAAAACACTGATCTAGCCAATAATAATCAAATCAGGACCTGTCAGGTCATTACGATGCATCAGTTTTAATGGTGAAGAAACATATTGCAGAATTTGCTAACCTTCGGTGTTGAGAAAGAACCTGTAATGTTTATTATACAATCTGGGGCATTGGTTAGGCAATTTCGAAAGGTCCACTGAGGACTATTCAACTGAAATATATATTTATCCGAGGGAACCCATTAGTTTTTTCATTAGGACCACACAGAGAAGATTTCTCCTAAATATGCCAAATTAATAGGAAGATTCAAAAAAAAAAATCACTACAACACAAAATATCATATTTAATTGAATATCTGATTGTGCATACCCAAGATCAACTGTAATTTTGTAGCATAATGATGCAAGCTGTCAACAAGACAATCATGGCGATTGTCTAATGACATTTCCTTGGTGATTCTCGACATGGTTCTCAAATAGGACCACAATCTCTCAGTTCCCTCACCATTAGCAAGTCCTGTGCCTTCCACATTCCTTTGTGCAAACTGTAACTGTAATATCAATGATATTCCACTTTAGTGTATTAACAGGTAACATGGTAAGTAGTGATGGTCAGTAGTTGTAAACAGGTAACATGGTCAGTAGTGATGGCCAGTAGTTGTAAACAGGTAACATGGTAAGTAGTGATGGTCAGTAGTTGTAAACAGGTAACATGGTCAGTAGTGATGGCCAGTAGTTGTAAACAGGTAACATGGTAAGTAGTGATGGTCAGTAGTTGTAAACAGGTAACATGGTCAGTAGTGATGGCCAGTAGTTGGAAGCTGACAATCATTTATAATTGCTATATTACTGTATAAAGAGAATTAAACCTCAGTGTTTAACGCTGGGACAACACTTTATAATAAAACAATACCTTACTTAATCATATTAAACATGTATCTTACAAAAGTTACCAGCAACCTTTTCACACCAGGCTGAACAATTGACCTCATGACAAATATCAAAAAGTTTTATTTGTGTTTGATTCTATGGCAGTGAGGGGCAGTGTGGTTTGAAGTCAAAAACCTAAATTATTGATTGAGTTGCCACTGCTCCAGTAATTGTAGGAAAAAACTGAACATATTGAAAGTTTACCTGACACTGGATATTATGTGCAAATCTGTGGAACACTGGAACAGCAAATGTGTAGCCTAACAGCAAATCATCCTTCCCATTGAGCTTTAAATCACAAGAGGCCCAGAGTGCCTGTATCGCTCACCTGGATTTCATGATATATGAAACAAGAATGATGATTAAGTATATTTGTCACTGGTATTGCTATGTCAATATATCTTAGGCGTTTTATATGGGTACGTGAGGTATGCTAAAAAATGCATTGATTCATGAAATGAAATTGACTTTTGGCGCAACCCCTTAGGGATGATACCACACAAATGTGAGTGATATCCATTGCTTAGTTTCAGAAAAGAATTTGTTTAAACCAATTGACCCCTTTTGACCCCGCCCTCTGCACCCAGGAGGTCAGTTCCTTCCTTTATAAAATTTTTATTCCTTACCAAAGAATGCTACCAGTCAAATATGAGCTGTTTCAGAGAAAATGTTGTTCATATCAATTTAGCCAAATTGACCCCTTTTGGCCCCGCCCCTCAGCCCTCTGGGGGGTCAACCCCACCATTTGTACAATTTTACATCCTTACCCCAAGTAGATGCTACCAGGCGAATATGAGTAATATCCATTGCTTAGTTTCAGAGAAGAAGTTGTTTATATCAATTTAGCCAAATTGACCCTGTTTGGTCCCGCCCCTCAGCCCCCTGGGGGGTCAGCCCCACCATTTGTACAATTTTACATCCCTACCCAAGGGGATGCTACCAGGCAAATATGAGCAATATCCATTGCTTAGTTCCCGAGGAGAAGTCGATTATATCAATTTAGCCAAATTGACCCCTTTTGGCCCCGCCCCTAAGACCCCTGGGGGGTCAGCCTCACCATTTGTACAATTTTGAGTCCCCACCCCATAGGGATGCTTTTGACCAAATTTGGTCAAATTCGGATCAGTGGTTATGAAGAAGAAGTCAATTGTTGACGGACGGACGGACGACGGACGGACGTCACGGTATGGCATAAGCTCACCTTGGTCCTTCGGACGAGGTGAGCTAATAAACAGTAAAACACAACAAGTATTAATTAACAGACATATATACATTTTATACCAATGTCACTGCAGGTAAACAAGCATGTTGTCTGCCACTTTATATGAGGTCTTTTCATATAAACAAAAGGCCCAAATGCCTAAATGGTAACCTCAGTTTACAAGTACATCCTTATTTAACTGTAGAACCGTTGCCTACTACCGTGCTCAAAGGTTCTTTGCCTAAATCATTACTAAATTGGGCCGACATGCCGTAATTTGCACAGAAGATAGTTCAGAATACTCAGGGATAAAATAGGTCACTGTGTACGATTTTAATTGATTTTCTATATTATAGTTATCTTAAAAATATGTCTTCAAACATATATATAAAAGCATCAATCAGATTTCTAAATTACAATCAAGTACTTCGCGGAAGGAGATAGATTATGTAATGTGTTGATAGATATTTTTTTGGCAAAAAATATTTCCGCTCCCATGCTGAACTCATCATGATTTATCATAGAAATAAGCGACATTTTGATTTCCCTGAGAGTTCTGAATGAATTTGTTCTAGCGAAATTTGGCGAGGATCGCTTTAGGTTACTGTTTCACAGCACCTAAAAATTGCTATAACAGTGTCTTAGTTCTTTAGAAATAAAATTTTTAAGTTAAAATTTGCGTTGTATTACTTACCTTCAGGTATTTGTATAGGAGACAAGCTATGTCATACATGAAGATTGTTTTTTCAAAAGGGTTCCCGAATTGAATTTTCTCCATGAAATAAACTGCATATGCAAGTCTGAAAGACAATTTTCAAAGCTTTAATAATAGTTATTTCAAGTAACTCTCTGTCGTAAATTACGTTGTTATGTATATTAGTTAGACATGTTAAATGTGATAATACTACAAAATGCAGACTTTTCACAGTCCCAGTATTGATAAAATGTTACAATAATTTACTTTATGGTATTAATTTGATAATGATTTACCATGGTACAATAATTTACTTGATGGTATTAATTTGATAATGATTTACCATGATGCATTTAAGAATGGACATTTGTGGATTTCATCGAGTCAAATATGAAGATAAACTGATTTGCAAATGTAGAGATTTGTAACCTTCTAATTAATCAACAAATATTTTACACAAGGGAAACAAAATTAAAAAAAACTGAAACAAAATTTTAAACAAGGAGCCGCAAAGCTTGGCATTATCCCCTGCGCCCCGCAGTTGGTATGCAAACCCAAATACATGTTTATATCAAGCTCAAAGTAACAGTAATTTGGTATTTTTGATTTAAGTCTCCATGGCGACAGAAGAAATACCGAAAATGGAAGGTCCGCAATAGCAAAAGGCACAACTAGTCTGATATATTCAGAAAGTTTCAAGCAGCTGTGTTGAACAGTTTTGGAGTTATAGCCCGGAAACAAAAGGAAACAATAATTTGGTATTTTTGACTAAGTTTCCATGGTGACAGAAAAAATACCGAAAATGGAAGGTCCGCAATAGCAAAAGGCACAACTAGGGCACTAGTCTGATATATACAGAAAGTGTCAAGGAGCTGCGTTGAACGGTTATGGAGTTATAGCCCGGAAACAAAAGGAAACAGTAATTTGGTATTTAACTATTTTTGACTAAGTTTCCATGGTGACAAAAAAAATCCCGAAAATGGAAGGTCCTCAATAGCAAATGGCACAATTAGGGCACTAGTCTGATATATACAGAAATTTCCAAGGAGTGCGTCGAACGGTTTTTAAGTTATAGCCCGGAAACAAAAGAAAACAGTAATTTGGTATTTTTGACTAAGTTTCCATGGTGACAGAAAAAATACCGAAAATGGAAGGTCTGCAATAGCAAAAGGCACAACTAGACCACTAGTCTGATATATACAGAAAGTTTCAAGGAGCTGCGTTGAACGGTTATGCAGTTATAGCCTGGAAACAAAAGGAAACAGTAATTTGGTATTTTTGACTAAGTTTCCATGGTGACAAAAAAATATCGAAAATGGAAGGTCCTCAATAGCAAAAGGCACAACTAGGGCACTAGTCTGATATATACAGAAAGTTTCAAGGAGCTGCGTTGAACGGTTTTGGAGTTATAGCCCGGAAAAGAATCTCGGACGGACTCACGGACGGACGGAGCCCAATTTAATACCCCGTAAACGCGTTTCGCGGGGGATAATGAGGTATTTTGTCATTCATTAAAATATTCGGTAATAACAGTTAACATTTTTCTCCTAGATGCAGAAATAAGAAACAACAAATCCCCATTCATACAAGTAGTGTCCTCTTTATGGTTGTCAATGGTTTCAGTCTGAGTGAATGAATCCCAGTGAAGTGTCTGTCTTAGTCTACCTCCTGAATTTCCATCTAGGTGATAACTCTACAGCACCAACGAATGTTTTGGATGTCGGAAATTATTACCATTACCTTTCACCATGTCTAAGGTTGCAAAATTTCTGGGGGAAGTCGTGTTTACACACTGAACCAAATACTCCAGTGATGTCAAGTTTGTCATTTTTAATTTTGGATCGCAGCACATTCCCTGCTTGAAAACGAACAGTCCTACAACAAGAGACAAATCTGAATAAACAAGGTTCTCCTACAGTTACACCTTAAATTGAATGGCAGAAATTGTAAGAGCTTTTAATAATTGCACAGTTCACTGGGTTAGTAAGGTGGTAGGATTTGATAGAAATTGCCCCTTTTAATGTTTGCCCTCCAGCTACTTTTCAGAACTCTTCTACATCTCTGAAACTTAATGACAACCCTGCAATATAGTGGATGAATTAAGATGTACAGTGGTTCCCCTATTTACGACCACTCTCAAGAACGACCACTCCCTGTATGCGACCAAGTTTCGCGTTCACCGACATTTTCCAACAATAAATTACCCCTTCTAAACGACCACCCGCTAACCAGACCAACGACCGCTTAATCATGTCCCAAAAACATGAAATGTACTTTGGTATTCCTCTCGTGAACAACCAAGATTTGGCAACGTTTTGGTAAGACATTAAAATCATAGAATAATCAATAATAAAAGCGTGTAACGTCCAGCTCATTGAAATTCATGAACCCGGGTAAAATTTGACACATGTATTTGATTGACAGGTTGTTTACACTGCGATAGCCTGTTAGGAAGCTGTTTTATCCATCGATGTTTTCTGATTGGTTATAGAAATGTGTTTAACCAATCAGAATGCCTGTTCAAATTTACCGCGGCTGACACAACATGGCTACTCAAGGGGAAAATCTGCTATCAGTATGCATAAAAAGTCCCGGGGCCGTCGATAGGGTGCTCGTATACATAAAGTAAGTGTATGTAATAGTTGTATTCGGTGATCTGATGAAGCGTACCTCTTGATTAACCCGTCGACTTCGTATTTAAAGCTATGTCCAATAGAGTCAAAGTGTGGTGACCCCGATACGTCAACTTGTCCGACTAAACAAAATCGAGGGGGTTTTGAAGTTTCACGCCCGATTTCGTAAACTAATATCGAGAAATCGACAACACGTTATGGCTTATTTTAAAGATTGACCATTTCTCTTCAATTTAAGTCCTACTTAGAACCTTTCTCATTTATATGTACTCTATATGTTATTATTTTAAAAAACGAGTCAGGCACCTGTGGATGGATTTATCAGTTGGGCAGAGTCAAGTGCTTTGAATAGATGAAGATCATTCCTTTATCCTTACCTGGTCATATGTTATTGGGACTTATCTGTCTCTTGTTCAGATACCGCTGGCGTGGAGCGAAACAACTTCGCGGTGGAATAAATCTGTCCTCTATTATATAAACATGTGGTCAAAAACCACAATGGCGTACACAACGCTGAATAGCGCGCGCGGGCCTAGTTTATAACCTACCTCTTTGCATTGAAGAGTTCCACATCCCAGTATCCCATCCCGTATTCTGCTTGAAGTGTTTTAAAACACCAATACCGCACGGTTTACACGGTATCCCGTGTTACGCTTCCTAGCGGCTAACCCCACTAACATAATACCGCTTGAAACGTATAACATCAGTCGTATCGGGTGTCAAATCAGTTTCTAGTTGTTAAATCCTCTTTATAAAAAGAGGTCATGTAAATCCGGAATTTAGTCTAAACCATATTTTATTACATTTCTTTACATTTCATACATTATATACAAAAATATTAACAGGATTCAGAAAAAAAGTATATGCATACGTATATTAATCCGTCTCCTTAATTGAGGACAGGCGGATGACAACACTAGAAGAGCTGAACAAGAATCCAGAATTTCGATGCCGGTTTCCGATTTGACTATTAAAACTGCCAAATAGGTGTTTTCTACGATTTCACATCTTCGTTGTCAAATATTATATATACATTAGGCCCATGGCTTAACCTGACATGTTAAACTATATTTAATTACATTTCTTTACATTCTTTACAGGTTCTCTTCGAGATTCTCGAGAGGCTCAACGTGATTGAAAATATCAACTAGGCTTCCGAGCCTGCGCTGGATTTTTTGTTAGCCGCCGTTATCTTTCTGAGAAAGGATATTGTTAGTGTTGCCGACTGTTTGCCAATATCGACTACTGAGTCTGCGCCGGATTTTTTGTTAGCCGCCGTTATCTTTCTGAGAAAGGATATTGTTAGTGTTGCCGGCAGCACCGGCTCCTGTACTGTTGTTATAGAAAGGCTAACAATTCTAACAAATTTCTTTTGGTGAAAGCTAACATGTTTCGGATCGGGTGTAACTTCGGTATATATTGTAACAAGTGGAACTTGAAGGTAAATATAGGAAAATCAAAAGTAAGGATTTTTGGCCGACAGAAGGTACCAGCAGATTTTAGATTCATTTTCGATGGCGAAGCCTTAGACATAGTTACTGAATTCAATTACCTTGGTATATTATTTTTTAAATCGGGGAATTTCTTAAGAGCTAAAAAGAACCAAGCACTTAAAGGAACTAGAGCCATGTATGAAGTGTTAAAAAAGGGGAGATTACATAATCTATCAATACAGTGTCAACTGGATTTATTTGACAAAATTGTGTCACCAGTTCTGCTATACGGTTGTGAAGTGTGGGGTTTTTCAAATAACACTATAATTGAAAGAGATCATTTAAAGTTTTGTAAGATGTTACTTCACCTTAAATCATTGTAGCAGTTGGTTATTTTGTTTTACTGTAATAAATGTATTATTGTATATGAATTGCCAAAGTGGCATATATATTAAAAGATGGTGTGAGTATTGTATGTGTGAATTTTAATCGTCATTTTAGATATTAGGTATACTTAATGTGCATCAGGTCTGGTTTGTAAAAGTTTTGTATTCCCGCGTCTTGTGCTTACATTTACGTAATGTTCAGTTTCCCGCGTCTTGTACATGTACCTTGTGTTGCCCGTGTATGTCATGTATATGTTGTCACGTGACTGAGTGTACCCGACCTGTAGGACCGCGCCACCCGTGGACTATCACATCAGCGACACACGGGTGAGGACGTATATACATGCACGGCTTGACTGTTGACTATCTGCCAGATTATTGTTAAAGGATAAAGTAAGTTTAAAGTATAAATTTCTAATTATAATAGAGAAGGTGTATAACTGTATTTCTATTTTCTATTATTGTTGAATATAAATATATATCTAGTGGGGTCCTCCGTTGTGCTTTTTACAACGAGAGGCCGTATTCTATCTTTAAAATAAAGTAAGTTCTGGTAATTTTAAATGGTTTTATTTATTATATTTAGTAAAATGGATAACGTTAACTTGAGGCGGGTTATTTATTTTTGGCTTTCTTTTCCTTAACAGAACGCTTGTGTGCTCGTAAGTTATACTTTGTCTACGAGTCCCGTAATATTATCGGGAGAGGAACCCCTGTCCAAGGGATAGGGTATGTATGTTATTTCTAGTGTAGGGTAATTGTAATGTAATATGTAACATGTATAATATAGCCGTTATGGACTTTTATGTAGTTTAATTGTCTAGAATTGTATATCCTCTGAAGATATGTATAAATTGTAAAAAGAGGTTGTAAATATATCGTAATGTAAAGCGCATTAGGTATTGTGTATTGTAGTTTTAAAATTGTGTATTTGTATGTTTTTACAGGGTTTTTACCTGGAGAATAAAGTGTAAACCAAACTATGGCTTTTTGGATTCTCTATAACCCGTGGCAGGCATGAGCACCCTGTTACATCATCAACTCCTGATTTTATGGTTTATGGAGAGCTCGGCAGACATCCACTAGATATCGAAATTAAAACCAAAATGATAAGTTTTTGGACACGATTAACAGCAGCTAAAGAAGGTAAAATAAGTAACTTATTATATAAGACATCAGCCATAGTAAATGAAGAAAATGGTGGTTAAATTGCCTGGACCGAATGCATTAAAAACATATTGAATAACTGTGGACTCTCCAACATATGGTTGAATCAAAATTCTGTAAATCCGAAATGGATTCCTTTAAAAATAAAACTAACATTGACCGATCAATTTAAACAAAGCTGGGCGGAAACATGTAGAAACTCTCCAAAATCCATAAATTATAGAGTTTTTAAATCTGAAGTTACTTTTGAAAATTATTTTAATATTCTTTCCAGAAAAGATGCTATATTATTGTGTAAATTCAGAACAAGAAATAGTTATTTACCTATTGAAACTGGAAGTTGGCGACATATACCGAGGGAAGAACGTCTCTGCCAGAAATGTAATAAAAGAGATATTGGAGACGAATATCACTATATTTTTGAATGTTCGACCTTAGATTTGGAAAGGAGAAGTTTTTTCCTCAAAAATTAATCATCCGACATAGTGTAATTTCATTGCAAGATATCATGATGTCCAAAAGACTCTCTTCCTTAAAAAAGTTATGTAACTTTATCAAAAAAATCAATTTCGTATGTTCCCCTGAGTAGATATTTTAATTCAAATAAATTTACATGTATTGCATTTTGTAGTCTATCTCTGTATACCTTTTCTGTACAGGTGTTGAGATAATAAATGAAATGAAATGAAATGTCAGGTAATGATTAAGTCAGGTACTTATTAAGTCAGGTAATGATTAGGTCAGGTAATTATTAAGTCAGGTAATGATTAAGTCAGGTAATGATTAAGTCAGGTAATAATTAAGTCAGGTAATTATTAAGTCAGGTAAGGATTAAGTCAGGTAAGGATTAAGTCAGGTAATTATTAAGTCAGGTAATGATTAATTCAGGGAACGATTAAGTCAGGTAACGATTAACTCAGGTAATTATTAAGTCAGGTAATTATTAAGTCAGGTAATTATTAAGTCAGGTAATGATTAAGTCAGGTAACGATTAAGTCAGGTAATTATTAAGTCAGGTAATGATTAAGTCAGGTAATTATTAAGTCAGGTAATGATTAAGTCAGGTAATTATTAAGTCAGGTAATGATTAAGTCAGGTAATGATTAAGTCAGGTAATTATTAAGTCAGGTAATGATTAAGTCAGGTAATGATTAAGTCAGGTAATTATTAAGTCAGGTAATAATTAAGTCAGGTAATAATTACGTCATGTTCGATACGATATACTGACGTCACTATGCTTTTTGATCTCAATATACAATTGTATAGATAACTTTACTTATACCTATTCTGGTGAAATGCAAGTTCAAACCATTCATCTATATATTTTATCATTTGATGGTAAAAATTGATGCTATGATGCGAGTCATTTAGTCGTCAATTTAAAACTTTGCCTGTCGGGAATTCATCATCACCGATCTCATTTGTTTTCGCTTCTGAAGACGAAGTCATGTTTCCGACTCAAAATGGCCCCTTATTGTGTAGACATACTAGTACTGTTAACACGATAAAAAAAAATACAGATCATGAACTCTGTGATAATCTGACTGTAAGGGGCCCTGATGGCCATTCAACCAAACAATCATGAATCTCGACAACAAAATTTTGCCAGCATCTGTTTGACCTCGGCAACCTCATGGTCGGTCCTTACTGAATAGATAACATCCAATGTAAACTTATATCAAGCAAACCAAAATGGCTGCGTCTATCGCCAGCCGCTCCAAGTCCAAAACAACATATTTAATATAAACTCCATTCCAATACGCATAGTACAAATGTTTACAACAGTACAGACAAAATAAACAGGAGTAGGTTCCGGATACAAGTTTAAACAACTTTGTTTAATCCGTCTCCTATAGTAAATATTTAACTTAACATTAGACATGGTGGTATAGGTTTGGAACGCTTCGAAATGTTTTTCAAACATAGTTTGAGAGATTGTGTGGAGTGTGAAAGAGATTGGGATGAGGTTGGAGTGCGGAAGAGTGAAAAGGGAAGAAGAATGTGAGTAAGGGATTGGTTTGATATTTGTGAAAGACGTAGGATCGCTCGTGCCAATGAGAATAGAAAATAATTGGTATAGAATAACGACTGCTGAAAGAAAGACCACAGTTAAATCGTTTGGAGCTGTGAATGAAAGATTGTACACATGAAAATAATGTAAAATTTTCACCATCGGAGAGCAAATCATCCTGGAACAAAAATAAATCAGATATCAATGGATTATTTGTGTAATTTAATATACGCAGGCTGATGTTTTTAATACAATACAATAGACAATATAGTAGATAATGCTCGTTGGTTTCATCATAAAAGGAAAAATAGGATAATCAATAAGAATCAATGAAGATAAAACTCACGTGAACTACACTCGATTCCCAATCTAGCACGGTGACCTGTTTTAGTACTAATGCACTAGTACATTTAGACGTTGTGGGTATACTGACGTAAATATGATTTCAGTTTACAAATTGAAGGATCATTTTTAACAGTCTGGCAAATAGTTCCTTATAATGATGACTGATGATAGAGTCGTGTTGCAAGAAGGTGGTGGAAAAGTGCTTCTCGGGCAAGTATCCTGATTTTGGTAGTTACGGTTTCGTTGGGGAAGAATGTATAGACGATCTTGAGGAGTTAGACCATGAGCCGTTCTATAAAAACGCACAAGCTTTGGTTGTTTCGTCTTTCCCCGAGAGGGAGCCAACCTGTTTCAATATATAATTTCACTCTACTTGTTAGTCTAGTACCGCCTGTCAATATACGTACGGCTTCTAGCCGAAGATTTTTTTAGTAAATCAGAATGATTTTTAATAAGACCATCCCACAAGATATAAGCATACTCTAATATGGCTCCAAGAATAGTGAAATACATAGTTTGGAGACTATATCTATCAAAGGAGAATTTAAATTAGCGTAAAACATTCATTTCAGGAGAAATCTTAGAAATAAAAAGGTCGATGTGTTCATTCCAATAAGCTTCTCCAGAAAGAAAATACCTAAAAGCTTGTGTGAAGTAACCTCAGAGACGTCAGTATTGTTCATGGTTAATGGAGGATGCAAGGGTTTAATGATTTTTCTACTAACGAGAAGGCTTTCTGTTTTAGAAGGGTTAAAATTTACCAACCACCTCTGCGATCAGTTAAAAATTTAATCAAGATCACTATTACTAATGTCTATGCTTACTCCAGGAATATCCTAACGTTGACGTAGAGAGGTGTCATCGACTAACAGTGACGTAGAGAGGTGTCATCGACTAACTGTGACATAGAGAGGTGTCATCGACTAACGGTGACGTAGAGAGGTGTCATCGACTAACTGTGACGTAGAGAGGTGTCATCGACTAACTGTGACATAGAGAGGTGTCATCGACTAACTGTGACATAGAGAGGTGTCATCGACTAACTGTGACATAGAGAGGTGTCATCGACTAACTGTGACATAGAGAGGTGTCATCGACTAACAGTGACATAGAGAGGTGTCGTCGACTAACGTTGACGTAGAAAGGTGTCATCGACTAACAGTGACATAGAGAGGTGTCATCGACTAACGTTGACGTAGAGAGGTGTCATCGACTAACGTTGACGTAGAGAGGTGTCATCGACTAACGTTGACATAGAGAGGTGTCATCGACTAACAGTGACATAGAGAGGTGTCATCGACTAACGTTGACGTAGAGAGGTGTCATCGACTAACTGTGACATAGAGAGGTGTCATCGACTAACAGTGACATAGAGAGGTGTCATCGACTAACGTTGACGTAGAGAGGTGTCATCGACTAACAGTGACATAGAGAGGTGTCATCGACTAACGTTGACGTAGAGAGGTGTCATCGACAACTACTTTATCGTAGCGTGTATGTCTATAACGTTATCGTCTATATTTATCAGAAATAAAAGAGGGCCGTGGACAGAGTCCTGTGGAACACCAGCCTCAACATTTAACTAAGTAGATTTTTACATTGATGACAATCCCTGTTTACGATGAGATAGATAATTTTCAAACCAAGCTAATCACGAATTACGGATGCCAAAGCTGGTAATTTAGAAATGAGACCTTTATGACAAACCCGATCAAAAGCTAAATAAATATAAAAGTAGGCAACAATCCGTATCTAATTAACATATCAAAAGATAACTTACTTAAAGGAACACATATGATATGTATTGATTTTCTGAGGAGACGAGGATTTACTAGATCAGGACCAATAACCTTTAAACAATCAATGGTGAGAAAAGCCTCCCCGACCTCGTTAGCTGTGATGTTTATATCTGATAGAGAATTATTACATTCGTCGTCAAGATTAGGAAGGTTTATGTTAGTGTCGTCAAATGTTGACAGCGCACAAAAGAATTAACAAAATATACAAGCTGTCTTCAAATCCCCTGAAATTACATAATTGTTATGATGCAATGTTAGTATATAAAAATAACTTCACAGTTTTCCACCATTGTATAGCACTTTAGTAAGAAGGTTTATGACGTTCAATACATAAATTAGAGAAATATGTTCATTTAGCAAGCTTGATAGTGTTAACACATTTATTGCGGAATTGACAAAATGGTTCCAAGTTAAGTGTTATTATAAGCACGTATACGAATTTATGTCTTGGTTCATTGGACATTGGTATGACAGTTATTGTTAAGGTAATCCAGGAACAGGCAGCTAGCCCAGTTGGTAAAGAGAAAGAGGACAATGAGCATGGGCTTGAAAGAAGTGAAAAATCTCCTCCAAAATAATGAAATGTCTTTCCAAGAGGCGGCTATAGAGAGGAACTTTTGTCTGGAATTGCATAATGGAACTCTGAGTCTAAAAAAACCCACAATTTGCCAAGGTTAGATGAACATTGTCAAATTACCTAGGGTGGATTTTGTGGTACGTAGGACCAACCCTGTCAGCTTCATATTGAACGGATATTTAGGGATTTTTGGCAAGATATTATGGTACCAAAATTAACTGCTTTCTACTACAAGGTAATGCTTCCCGAGCTAACTTTACCCAGGAAGGACAGTACCACAGGCATACGAGAACCAGATAAACTATGGGTAATTATTATAATACCCGGTATATAAAATATATATTACATATTATATAAAACAAATCAGCATTTAATGCTATAATACACTGCCCTAAATTTTGTAAACACTTGGCATCACGACAGGGCAATGTCCATACGCTAGTATGTAGTGTGTCAGTCGTTCCTCTCTTCAAAGTTTCCTCATAGAAATGATTGCTGCATATTTAGAATAGCATTTGTACTTTGTTTTTTTAGATTTTTCATTTTGTATGAGGTCAAATGTCACATAAGATAGTGGCCAATGGTTAATATGTAGTTGAGAATTAAATGCTTTGATGCTTTTTTTTAAGTTTCAGAAGGCTCTGGTTACTGGTCATAGAATTGATTGTCATAAATGCCTCAAGTTACTTTAGATTTACAGTTTTTAATGTTTATGGAAGAGGTGAAAACAATCATTATGCTCTATCAGTCACCACGGCTAAATATGTTTGTGAGCTATAGATATGCATTTTATGCCTCTTGTTTGTTGTCCTGATAATGTTATTACAATGGATGGTTTGTTTTCCTTTGTAACTTGTTCTGGTAAATACCACACAGACAAACCCAAGGGGACGGTACATAGGCAGTAAAGCCTACTGTAATCAGGGTGTCCATCTGCTAATGTAACATTTTCCAAGGCAGTGCTGCTAACTCGCTCAAGTGATTTTTATCAAACTTTACACACCTTATCACTAACTAAGGTAAGATCACAACAGATTTCCAAAATATCCCTTGGAGTTGTGCACTTTTATGACATCCGTATCTATTACATATGATGGTTCTTATAAATTTCATTTCTGCTAGTTATGGTATAACAGTAAGCACTATGTTTACAGCACTTGCTATTACTGTTTTGGGTATTGCTTTAATCTTAACAAGTTGTGAGATTTCACCAATGAATTGTGAAGCATAATTGTGCGGGATCCTCATCACGTCTGTTTTATATTTCCTTTTATTATATTACACACATAAGTGGTACAGAATCATGAATTTAGTGTAAGGGGTTTTCTGAATATTAGAAACATTGTATAATCTAAATACATGATACATCATTGAGCATTTATGTATATATGGGACGCCATTTGAGTTTTTACCTCCTTCATTCAGATGTCTGTATTTATTTGATATTCATAGATGTCAGTATTTATTTGATATTCAGAGATGTCTGTATTTATTTGATATTCAGAGATGTCTGTATTTATTTGATATTCAGAGATGTCTGTATTTATTTGATATTCAGAGATGTCTGTATTTATTTGATATTCAGAGATGTCTGTATTTATTTGATATTCAGAGATGTCTGTATTTATTTGATATTCAGAGATGTCTGTATTTATTTGATATTCAGAGATGTCTGTATTTAAAACAGATGTATCAGTATTTTAGAAAGACATATATAATTAATTTTGAACAAGGATATCTTTAATTCAGTAAGAGATATATATTAAGTAAATAAGACATATACAATTTTGTAAGAAGCTTCTATAACCTAGATTAAGATATCCGAATTAAATGTGTAGAAACCCTCACAGATTGCCATCAATAAATATCAATTGTATGGTACAGTTCCATGTTATTTGCATGTTTATTTGAGATTGTGTACTCGACTAACAGTGACATAGAGAGGTGTCATCGACCAACAGTGACATAGAGAGGTGTCATCGACTAACAGTGACATAGAGAGGTGTCATCGACTAACAGTGACATAGAGAGGTGTCATCGACTAACGGTGACATAGAGAGGTGTCATCGACTAACGGTGACGTAGAGAGGTGTCATCGACTAACGGTGACGTAGAGAGGTGTCATCGACTGACGTTGACGTAGAGAGGTGTCATCGACTAACGTTGACGTAGAGAGGTGTCATCGACTAACAGTGACATAGAGAGGTGTCATCGACTAACGTTGACGTAGAGAGGTGTCATCGACTAACGTTGACGTAGAGAGGTGTCATCGACTAACAGTGACATAGAGAGGTGTCATCGACTAACAGTGATGTAGAGAGGTGTCATCGACTAACAGTGACATAGAGAGGTGTCATCGACTAACAGTGACATAGAGAAATGTCATCGACTAACGTTGACGTAGAGAGGTGTCATCGACTAACAGTGACGTAGAGAGGTGTCATCGACTAACGTTGACGTAGAGAGGTGTCATCGACTAACAGTGACATAGAGAGGTGTCATCGACTAACGTTGACGTAGAGAGGTGTCATCGACTAACGTTGACGTAGAGAGGTGTCATCGACTAACAGTGACATAGAGAGGTGTCATCGACTAACGTTGACATAGAGAGGTGTCATCGACTAACAGTGACATAGAGAGGTGTCATCGACTAACGTTGACGTAGAGAGGTGTCATCGACTAACGTTGACGTAGAGAGGTGTCATCGACTAACGTTGATGTAGAGAGGTGTCATCGACTAACGTTGACGTAGAGAGGTGTCATTGACTAACTGTGACATAGAGAGGTGTCATCGACTAACGTTGACGTAGAGAGGTGTCATCGACTAACGTTGACGTAGAGAGGTGTCATCGACTAACGTTGACGTAGAGAGGTGTCATCGACTAACGTTGACGTAGAGAGGTGTCATCGACAAATACTATATCGTAGCGTGTATGTCTATAACGTTATCGTCTATATTTATCAGAAATAAAAGAGGGCCGTGGACAGAGTCCTGTGGAACAGCAGCCTCAACATTTAACTAAGTAGATTTTTACATTGATGACAATCCCTGTTTACGATTAGATAGATAATTTTCAAACCAAGCTAATCACGAATTACGGATGCCAAAGCTGGTAATTTAGAAAGAAGACCTTTATACCAAACCCGATCAAAAGCTTAATAAATATAAAACAAAAACAAAAAAACATACGAATGCCCTTACCATTAGATTATGCTAAATATATTACATGAATGAAGTTGATTAGTTGGTGAGTCACCGTGCCTTAAACCATATTGGTTGGGAGTGAGTGTAGTTGTAGACATATTGGAAGACACATCTTTCCAATAATTTACCTATCACAGATACATGTAGCAGTGAAATAGGTATGTAGTTTGTTAATATAGACATGTTGGGGTAACGTTAGCAGATTTCCATTCATTAGGGAATAATCCGTATCTAATTGACATATCAAAAAGATAACTTACTTAAAGGAATACATATGATATTTATTGATTTCCTGAGGAGACGAGGATTTACTAGATCAGGACCAATAACCTTTAAACAATGAATGGTGAGAAAAGCCTCTCTGACCTCGTTAGCTGTGATGTTTATATCTGATAGAGAATTATTACATTCGTCGTCAAGATTAGGAAGTTTTATGTTAGTGTCGTCAAATGTTGACAGCGCACAAAAGATTTAACAAAATAGACAAGCTTTCTTCAAATCCCCTGAAATTACATAATTGTTATGATGCAATGTTAGTATATAAAAATAACTTCACAGTTTTCCACCATTGTATAGCACTTTAGTAAGAAGGTTTATGACGTTCAATACATAAATTAGAGAAATTTGTTAATTTAGCAAGCTTGATAGTGTTAACACATTTATTGCGGAATTGACAAAATGGTTCCAAGTTAAGTGTTATTATAAGCACGTATACGAATTTATGTCTTGGTTCATTGGACATTGGTCTGACAGTTATTGTTAAGGTAATCCAGGAACAGGCAGCTAGCCCAGTTGGTAAAGAGAAAGAGGACAATGAGCATGGGCTTGAAAGAAGTGAAAAATCTCCTCCAAAATAATGAAATGTCTTTCCAAGAGACGGCTATAGAGAGGAACTTTTGTCTGGAATTGTATCATGGAAGTCTTAGAATAAAAAACCCACAATTTGCCAAGATCAGATGAACATTGTCAAATTACCTAGGGTGGATTTTGTGGTAAGTAGGACACAACCCATATCAGCTTCATATTGAACGGATATTTAGGGAGTTTTGCCAAGATATTATGGTACCAAAACTGACTGCTTTCTACTACAAGCAAACGCTTCCCGAGCTAACTCTATCCAGGAAGGACACTACCACAGGCACACGAGAACCAGATAAACTATGGGTAATTATCATAATACACGGTTTATCATATATATATATTACATGTATATCAATTTATATAACACAAATCAGCATTTAATGATATAATACACTGCCCTAAATTTTGTAATCACTTAGCACCAGGACAGGGTAATGTCCATACGCTAGTATGTAGTGTGTCAGTCGTTCCTCTCTTTAAAGTTTCCTCATAGAAGTTTCAGAAGGTCCTGGTTACTGGTCATAGAATAGATTGTCATCAATGCCTCAAATTACTTTAGATTTACAGTTATTTAATGTTTATTGAAGAGGTGCGAAAAAGCATTATGTTCTATCAGTCATCACGGCTAAATATGTTTGTGAGCTGTAGATATGTCTTTTATGCCTCTTGTTTGTTGTCCTGGCCTTGTTCTGGTAAACATCACACAGACAAACCCAAGGGGACGGTACATAGGCAGTAAAGGCTACTGTAATCAGGGTGTCTATCTGTTATGTAACATTGTCCACGGCAGTGCTGTTAACTCGCTCAAGTGATTGGTTTGTTTTTGTTTAACGTCCTATTATCAGCCAGGGTCATTTAAGGACGTGCCAGGTCTTGGAGGTGGAGGAAAGCCGGAGTACCCGGAGAAAAACCACCGGCCTACAATCAGTACCTTGCAACTGCCCCACGTAGGTTTCGAACTCGCAACCCAGAGTAGGAGGGCTAGTGATAAAGTGTCGGGACACCTTAACCACTCGGCCACCGTGGCCCCATTAGTACCAAAGAAGTGAAAATTATGGGAAAATGTGTTTCTTAATAAATTATATCTAAATGGCTTGAAATTGAGAGAATAGTAGGACATGGAGGGTAATTTCATGCAGTCAGACGTCTGCAATTACAATAACTGTCTAAACTTTCTTATTCTTCTTATTTGTCACAGTTGCAATTGTAAAAGATGTGAATATTGAAGATAATAGTGTTATCCCAATATCAAAATACTTTAAAGTTGAGAGAATTTTTCTACAATATGAAAATAAAGCCAGATTTTATGTAAAGTTTCAAAATTCTGAATATGTTTCTTCAATAGAACAAAGAGGGAAACTAACTGTGGTCTTTGGCAAGCAATTTAGAACATGCTTCCTATTATGTAAAAAATTGCCTATGGCGGCGTTGGCCTAAAAATAGAAACATATAAACTATTTACACTAGTCCCTGTGTTACTGTATTTTACCTGTGTGCAGATGACTTTTCGAAGAAGACTATTTTGTAAAATTGTTATCATTAAATCCTGGTCATTGTTTTAATTTGTCACATAATTTTCTATAATACCTTTAGCAATAAGTTGAAATGAATTTAAATTCAAAAGATAAAAAAAAATCAACTACATGGTTCCCCTACCCAAAATAATTGAATCTAACTTCGTCGACACAATATATACATAATAGTTCAAAAACTTTTAGTATAAATTTGTCAAAATTGGTTTCTTGCATATTTTTTATTTTTTTTATTTTTTTTTGGTATATGTAAGCGAAAGGTTGAAATATGTTGGTATGGCATTTAAAGATATTTCTAAATTTACTGATTGCTACTTGTATGCAGATGACATTTTGAAGAAAAACTATTTTGTAAAAAAGTGATAATAAAATATTGGTAATTCCATAATTTTGTCAAGTAGTTTTCTATAGTACCTTTTGTAATAAGCTAAAACTGATTTAACCTCAAAAGATATGTAAAAAAAATACAACATGGTTCCACACCCTAAGTTAGTTAATGAAACAATTGACATAATTTTAGTAAAATTTTGTCAGAACAGGTATCCCGGATATCGAAAAACTAAACAGGCGGTTTTGTTCAGGAAACATTCATCTATTTACATGTGCATCATATATGTTTCTGGACGATTTTGTCATGTTTGACCCAAAACATCTCATAAATACGAACTTCCACAGGGATACCAGATACATCCAGACCTAGACCGAGCCGAGTTCTACAGTGGTTCAAAAGGTCATCAAAATTGTATGTGCCATTTTTCCGCTCCCAAATCGCTACAATAGCCGGCAAACTCGCGAATTAGCTCATACTATCATTACGTTCCGTTAACAACGATAACGAGTTATCGCCCCTTAACTACACTTCATTCTTTACTATGTGTGCATGCTTTATCTGTAGTTAACATGAGTACAGCTTATGACATCCAATCTCCGTACTTCATTAGCTCATCTAGTCAAAAAGCGGCTTTTAGACTAGTTCCATGCTAATCTGTTTAACAATGTGTTAATAATGAGTTATCCTGTTCTGTTACTTGTAGGTGGGGACAGTGTCTGAAATGAAGGATGCGTGCATGCTTTATCTGTAGTTAACAACAGTTGAGCGTATGACATCCAGCCTCCGTACATTTTAGCTCATCTAGTCAAAAGGGGGCTTCGGCTATGACATTTGTTATTTCACAGCATAACTGTTATGTTTCTCAGATTATGTATACAAATACTTATGTTGGCCTGCTATGTATAAGTGTAATAGACTACTAGTGTTTTGGGATCAGTAGGTGTAAAACAATATTACTGCTACTAACAATAACTAAATATCTTACTATCTTCCTAGATTGAGATGCATAAAATTTATATTAAATTCATGTTTGTAAAGTTGTGTAATTTTCAATTAATAAACCCTTAAATAAAACCTTACAAAGTTATCAAAAAAAAAACTTAACATCAAGAAGGATTGTCATACTCTTCAGTTAGTTGTTGACCTACTGCTTGGTTAGTTTGTAGGAGTTTGGCCACAAGAATAAAAATAAACACAGTTTGTGGGCGTATGGGTTCTTCCTTACTCACCTTGATGTTAAGACAAGTGACTACACAGCAATGGAGCTTTATGTCAACACGCTGGTGGAGGATGAGAACTACATTTTTTTGCCAATGAACTGTGCCCTCTATCTTTCCAGCATAGATGTGGATTCCACAGAATTTCAAATAGACATAAGTGTAACAGCAGGTTGCAACTATTGTAAACAAACAACTCGAGGTAGGCCAAAAGTCACAGATATTTGTATACCCAATGTACTTGTATTTTTGTAGTATGTTTAAATTTAAAAATTCTGATAGATAAACAATCTGATTAAAATCAGCTGTTACATGTCTACGTTTACTATGCACTACGCCTGAACAGATGTTCAGATGTTCAGGCGTAGTGCATAGTAAACGTAGCCATGTAACAGCTGATTTTAATCAGATTGATAGATAAAGATAATATTTTGGTGTTGAATGACATTCTGTCCACCTATAGTTCCTTTGTCAAAATATGTAGTTTTTTTTATAAACTAATGCATGCAAAATTAGTATACTTCCAAATCACCTACAAAATTAACAAAATATATCGAATGGAATGACTTCCTTCTCACTATGGAAAATGATGTTTATCATGACTATGGACAATGTCTATAAGAAATATGTTGTCACATGGAACACTGATTGTATACACTGTTTTATAGTATAAAACCTCCCTGGACTGGTACCTGTTCCACTGTGTATAGTCTTCTGTGTCTGGTACAGGAGGCTGACAAGAAGGTGGAGAAGCTGAAACAGATGCAATGCCAGGAGAATCATCGCCAGTTTATGTTTGGTATTTCTACCAAGGAAATCCATCATGAAGGAGACATTGACTCTTTACTTGGGGTCCCGATAGGTCTCCAGCCTTTGTGTCAGCGGTTTCGCCCCCGCAGTACAGTAGAGGGACCCACACCAGTCCAACACCTCAAAACACAGGATATGTCTAACTTGTACACCCGTCAGCAGACAGGTCCCACTTCATTGGTCTTTTACCTCTTTCACAACCGATAGTTAACAAACCATTCTGTTGTGGTTGTATTAAGTAAATCTATAGGAGGTAACTCCTATTACATCAATTTGAATAAACATTAAATTATAAAAGCTGCCGTAACCCCACTCACAAATCATTTGTACCTATGTGGTGGAATAGGGTTTTGATACCGAACAGTGGATGGCTAATGTGTTATTCATATGGACTTAAAGGCCTGCATTTATTGGGGATAATAACTTAAACTCAATTTGACCAATTAGATACACTTATCAAATAAAAAAAATATCAATCTTAAGAGCGTAACTTCATTTTTGAATAATGAAACAATTTCTTCACATTAATGAGTTATCTCCCTTTTTTATTACATCATCTTCGCCTTCGTTTATATATATATGTTCATGCTTGTTAACCACCTGTTATATAAGGAGATGACTAATATAGGCAATGCCTGCTGTCCAATCCTATTAACAAAATTTCATCTGTGTCAATAAAATATGTTAAAATTGAACAAACTAGACACTTTACAGACAGAACCGTAAAGTCTGTTTGCTCCAGGAGTGTCTCTGTGTCTAGATATATGCAGAGGACTTTACTTGGTGATGCGTTAGAAGAGGAGAGGAGATCTGACTTAATCTCCATGGACAGTCTGGACGGGGAATTCACCCAGGGACAGGATGATCCTCCTTCCCCTCCATGCACCCGACCTCGTACCCCTTGTTAGCTAGTTCTCTCAGTCCCCCAAGTGTAAACTCTATTACAAGTTGATGATGATAGTGATGACAACAGTAGCTGGCTGGATGCTGACACCGATGTTGAAGCCAGGGTATAGCAATAGCTCTTGGAATTTCATCCTACCAAACTGAAAACGTGAACTGTAAATTGGCATGAATTGCTGACTTAAGCCATTTTTACTTTCAAGAATGTTAAATGCAATAAAATAGTCTTGATATTATTCCATGACACATTAATCCCATTTTGAATTTATTTCACTATTGATGCCTTATGATTAGTTCCCTTTTGGTAAAGAAAATAGTGGGGGCTATAGAGGCTTAAAGTTTAGCTCACTTGGTCCAATGTTGTATGAACGAAGGGAGGTGTCATGATAGGGAAAATTGAGCTAAATCCTTTAAATCCCTTATAATTCTTAACAATTCAATGGATTTTGATGAAATAGATTTGGTCTTAAGTATCATTGGGCAAAGGAGATATATCGTTGTATATATGGAGGGTGTTGGTCACATAGGGCCAGAGAGATGTCTAAATTCTTTCTTCTTGAAAAATGACAAAATTTGGTCTAAACCATTGATTGAAGATGCAGCATCAACATACATAGAAAAATAATTATAATGTATCTTCAAATATTTTGCCATGATTACTGAAATATACTGGTGAGCGATGCAGGCCATTTTGGCCTCATATTAACCGAATATCAATCAACTCCATACATGGGTAAAGTCCGAGTGTGTCGTACAAGTGACAGCCAAGGACAAGATCACTATTCATTCAATAGATTTTGATCATGCTTTATATCATGGTCAAATTTGACATTAACTTGCATCACGGCTCATTAATTGCGGGATAACTAATCAAGTACACCCAAAGGGATGTGTATTACAATGCATTGTTTCATAGATGAAACATTAGAAAGTGGAATAATGTTTACTGGCAAAATATTGTGACTTGAAAATGGGTGCAGGTTCATCATTTGAATTAAATTATACACTTAATTAATTTGACACTTGATGTGTGAAAGTGCTGTACAATGTCAGTTACTTGTTGGGAAGTTTGGTGTTACCTTTATCTTAAATGTATTCCTATATTTATTTTCTTAATCAAGTTTTGTTTTTCATTAGTAATTTGCAATCACACATTGAAAAGTATATTTTTATGAAAAAGTAATGTGATATATGGATTATTAGCTAATAAATGTATTGGAAGTTATCTCCATGTATTTGTGTCTGGCACCTCAGTGTCTCCATACATCACTTCACCTGTGTGTTTACCTGTTCTAAAAATAACTTGTGTTGGAACTACATTTTGACACATGGTACAGTGATTTATGATTCTCTTTATTGTAATGTACCTTCACTTCCATGGACTAGTGTGACCTTATATTTGTGTTTTCAAGGATATTCTCAACAAATAGTTGTGGGAGGGATGTTTTTTTTTTTTTTTTTTTTTTTTTTTTATCTTTTCAAGTTTTAAAAATTACAATTTTTTTGTAGTACCGAACCAAAAATATTTATTAATTTCATTAAAAAATTGTAAGCACATTTTCTATTAATGAGCATGTATATACTTGTTGTTAGTGTAGATCATAGGATGCAAAAAAAAGTACATAACTCCCTGTAATTATGCTCTATTCAGCCATGGTCTCTCTAGCATATGTCATGGACATAGTGTCAGATGCTCCCCCTTAAACAAATTTTGAATTGTTTGTATGTAGTTTTGAGCAATAATGAGTAAAAATGTAGCTAAATCAAGCGTGATAAAGCACATTTTCAAAAATAAAATTTCTTAATTCCTTATAAGGTAGCAGTGTACAGTAACATTGCCCTATTCTGAAAAATAAGGCACATGTTTAAGATATGTAAACATAGCCATTTAAGATACCTATTGCCTATACTAGAGTATATATATTTGTAATCTATACAACATTTGTAATTTTACTACAGCTGTAAAAGAGAAGAAGTGGTCTTGTATTTTTCTATGTTGTCCAGACCTGTGAAAACCCTTAAAACACCTAAAACGTTGCAAAATATCATGATTTTTGCCAGCAATGACACACTTCTCTTCACATTTTGTTTCCTGGAACCTATGTGAACTTCGATATCTAAATCCCAAAGACAGAATTAGTCTTGCAATAAGTTTTTTGTCTATTATTGGAAGTAAATAAAAGGAAATGCCATTTTTTGGGTCAAAATATTGTCGCTGATTTGACGTGTAAACCAACAGATTCACACAATTATTTGGATTTTTTCTCTTATCATGTTAAATACATTAAACTGAATATTCCGTATGGTATAACATCGAAGTTAATACCCGTGGTCAGCGATATGAGGAAGTTAGAAACTCGATTGAGTGATTTGGAAATTTATCAAAGGAATAAGCATTACCCTATCGGTGTCATAGAAAACGGTATCAAATGAGCGATAGCGCCTATACTAATGAAGCTGGCACATGTTACAAAAACGTCGACGTCGTTCCATGTGTGACTAAACATAATCCAAATAATTGTCACGTTTTACTTGTTGTCACGCATTATGCAGCTTATATGAAAAGCAGTGAAAATATGAAGAGTATATTGAAAAAAATCCAGAATCCTCAATTGTAAAAGACAGTCCCAATACCTTAAACGATCAAAGAATCATGTAAGATAATATCTATCGAAAATAACCTTACGTTTCTGTATTGGTGTGTGTAAATATAACTAGATTCAGACGCCTGTGATGTTATTCGCCTAGTGGATGTTCCTCGACATATTTTAAATCCGAACACGTACTTTACCATCATGCTTTGTCATGAGATGCTATCAAAGTTTCATGAACATATGTCCTTGACCTTCTACAATGTACTGCAAACGCTTGACAAGTACTGTAATATTTTTATCTTGTGCTATAATGTGTATTTGGTCACCTTTTCAAAGAAAGCCAACTTCCGGGTAGTTAGGTGACTTGTCAATCAACACTAACCCCTTGGACACGTCCAGTGTATCTCGACCAGCCGTAAGGTCACTTCTGAACTGACCATCTGTACAAGGAAACACAGGAAGGCTAGAGGCGGTTAGATGGTCAGCCGCGCTCAGGACCTGGTCATTCGCTATTCGGGACAGTTCTGCGGATGACAACAAAGTGCACGTACTTCCGGTAGTCGTGCTAACTTTCCAGAAGAATGCATAAACAATTGTTTTTTGTCCTTCTGGTTTGTGCTGCGGGGTACATTATAGCGCAGAACAATGGCAATGTTTACCAGGCAAACAGCAACACTGACGTCATCAGGGAAGTGTATGTCCCCATCACCCGCCCTGGTAGTCGGAACATCGGTCCAATCGTCGATTACGTACTACTCGGCCGTAAGTTCCCCTCATAGCTAGCTGTTTGGTTTTGTTTTATTTTGTTGTTTTTAGCTCGTCTCTTCCAAGAAGAGTGAGAGCTTATGTCGTCACTCCGGCGTCGGCGTCGGCGTTGGTTTTTCAAATGTTAAAGTTTTGGTGCAAGTGTTGAAAGGTACAGTAATTTATGGTAACATGGTCCCTGTTGGGGTCAAACTATCCCCTGCCGGAGTTAAACTAAAAGATTTTCTGAAAAAAAATAGATTTTTGAAAATTTTTGGACTTAGAAAATGTTTGCGTTAAGTTTTTGGTGCAAGTGTTTTTGCGTTAAGTTTTTGGTGCAAGTGTTGAAAGGTATCAATACATCACTTTATAATTGTACTAGGGTGCTGATAATTGGCAATAGAGTCCCTCTGGGGTTAAACTATCCCATGCCAGAGTAAAACTAAAAGATTTTTTTGGGAAAAAACCAGAATTTTCAAATTTTTGGACTTACAATATTTCTGCGTTAAGTTTTTGGTGCAAGTGTTAAGAGGTTTTAATACATCACTTTATAATTGTACTAGGGTGCTGATATTTGGCAATAGAGTCCCTATGGAGTAAGACAATCCCTTCCTGGAGTAAAACTTAAAAAAACAAAAATGGATTTTTTCTTTTTAAATCTGTGTTTTTTTGTTTTTGTTTTTAAATCTTTGGACTTTGTGTTAAGTTTATGTTGTGAGTGTTGAAAGGCATAGTAATACATGATATTAGGTTCCCTGTGGGGGTTAAACTATCCCTTGCCGGAGTTAAACTGGAATATTTTTTGGGGGAAAAACACATTTTTTTTAAAAATTTTGTGCAAATGTTGAAAGCTATTAATACATCACTTTATGATTGTACTAGGGTGCTGATATTTGATAAAAGAGTCCCTGTGGAGTTACACTATCCCTTCTTGGGGTGAAACTGAAAATAAAACAATGTGAAAATGCTCACAATCGACAATTTATACCGGTCCACATTTTTCAAGGGAGATAACCCAGTGGACACAAAACGTTCGGAGAACGTTCGGAAAACGTCCTATTCAGGTCACAACGTCCGGGACTTTCCTACAACGTTGTGAGAACGTTTTATGTCAAACGTTAGTACAACGTTAGCTTTTGACGTTGTAACAACGTTGTCACAAGGTTTTAATGCAAACTTTGTGTATTTGTTGTTAATTTTAAACGGCTTGCAAGTTTACACAAATGCCAAAGGCATACGGAACGAAAACATCAAATTTCATGATAAAGATAAATTTAATTATCTAATTTGCTCGAAATTTGTTTTGTCAATAATGAATATGTTTAGATTGGTTTAAAAGCAACCTACGTCGCCTATAATGTGCCCTAATGATATAATATCGATCATTGATCCTTTCCTGATCCAATTTTGCTGTAAGACCTCCTTTGATACAAATAAATGTGATCAAACGAACTTACTAGGTTACGATAACAAATCGGTGTTACCTCCCTTTATGTTGCAACATATATCCACCAGGGGGCAATACAAACATTCACATTCATTTCAAAAACAATTTTTTTAAACGACTTTAATTTCAGTTTTAACTGCATGAAAATATCATGTTTTGGTTGAAATCGTTGCAATTTTTTCGGGAAAAGAAATAGATAGAGAGAAGAAAAAAAAGTATTGATATTTGCGCGGTAATTTTAACTTCCGGTTCTTTGTTCTGCAAACACACGTGGGCCGTACACACACACATTTCAATCGGACTGTTGACTTGCTATACTGGATTATGTACTTGCTTTCAAAATAACATAAGGAATCAGCTTTCTTCCCGAATACAGATCAGTAATTCAAGGTAAGTTCTATATGATTCGTATTTTGTTTATTACACTGCGTTTGATTTTGACTTGTGTTTATTTACAAACAGATCAGGCATGTTATGATTTATCTTCATGTACGTACGTACAACGGATGTACGTTTTTGGTATCACCGGGCATAAGTTTAGTTTCACGCATATTTGTTAACCGAGCACGTTATGATATATTGCCGAAAAGTTTACGGTATATCAATAATAATTGTTTTGATTGTTTTTCTATTTACAGATTAAATGGTGATAACTGGATGCACCGAGGTAATCAGAGACATCAGATAGGAGTGATGGGAGGAGTGCAAGCACATGGACACATGGAAATAAAGACATTAAAATAATGTTTAAAAAAACTTGAGTTTTTGTTGTACATAATAGGTAACAATAGTACAAAATAAAATAATACAACGTTGTGACAACGTCTATGCAACGTAAATAAAACGTTGCCACAACGTAACTCAGTAACGTTGTGGGAACGTTGTATGAAAACGTTCCCCAAACTTTCATTTGCAACCTTACTACAACCTAAATGCAACGTTGCATCCTGACGTAACTGCAACGTTCTCTAGACGTTGTGTGCCCACTGGGAACTCTCATAAGGATAATATTTTGTCAAAAAATTGAAGAAATAGGTCCAAAAGCAATTACATTTGTATTTAATATATTCATTTAATCTACAATAGCATAGCCTGTCTCCCGAATGTTTGTCAATAAATAATTTATATATATATAAATTGGTATGGTTTTGAAAATTGCATGAATTCACAAAACATAATCTGATCAAGTAAACAATATAGATATTAATGCAATTTGCGAAACCATTCCAATTAATATATTTCAATTGTTTATTGACAAACATTTGCGAGACGAGCTATGCTGTTCTCCAACAGCTCTTGTTGTTCTTTATTCCGTTTATTTTTTGTGTTTTTGATCTGTTTTTGCTTTTGTTTTTCCGTTTTTATATATCTTTTATATTGTTACAGATTTATATTCAAAACACTGTCAGTAGAGAGCAAATCTTGGCTGGTCCTTTTTGTACTTTATTTACAGGAGTGAATGTGATTTACATGTAATTTTGTACTTTATTAACAGGAGTGAATGTGATTTACCTGTAATTTTGTACTTTATTTACAGGAATGAATGTGATTTACCTGTAATTTTGTACTTTATTTACAGGAGTATATGGGATTTACCTGTAATTTTGTACTTTGTTTACAGGAGTATATGGGATTTACCTGTAATTTTGTACTTTATTTACAGGAGTGAATGTGATTTACCTGTAATTTTGTACTTTATTTACAGGAATGAATGTGATTTACCTGTAATTTTGTACTTTATTTACAGGAGTATATGGGATTTACCTGTAATTTTGTACTTTGTTTACAGGAGTATATGGGATTTACCTGTAATTTTGTACTTTATTTACAGGAGTGAATGTGAATTACCTGTAATTTTGTACTTTATTTTCAGGAATGAATGTGATTTACCTGTAATTTTGTACTTTATTTACAGGCTTGTATGAAATTTGCCTGTAATTTTGTACTTTATTTACAGGAGTGTATGGAATTTACCTGTAAGTGTGTACTTTATTTACAGGAGTGTATGGAATTTACCTGTAATTGTGTATTTTATTTACAGGAGTGTATGGAATTTACCTGTAATTTTGTACTTTATTTACAGGAGTGAATGTGATTTACCTGTAATTTTGTACTTAATTTACAGGAGTGAATGTTATTTACCTGTAATTTTGTACTTTATTTACAGGAATGAATGTGATTTACCTGTAATTTTGTACTTTATTTACAGGATTGTATGAAATTTACCTGTAATTTTGTACTTTATTTACAGGAGTGTATGGAATTTTCCTGTAATTTTGTACTTTATTTACAGGAGTGAATGTGATTTACCTGTAATTTTGTACTTTATTTACAGGAGTGAATGTGATTTACATGTAATTTTGTACTTTATTTACAGGAGTGTATGGAATTTACCTGTAATTTTGTACTTTATTTACAGGAGTGAATGTGATTTACCTGTAATTTTGTACTTTATTTACAGGAGTGAATGTGATTTACATGTAATTTTGTACTTTATTTACAGGAGTGAATGTGATTTACATGTAATTTTGTACTTTATTTACAGGAATGAATGTGATTTACCTGTAATTTTGTACTTTATTTACAGGATTGTATGAAATTTACCTGTAATTTTGTACTTTATTTACAGGAGTGTATGGAATTTTCCTGTAATTTTGTACTTTATTTACAGGAGTGAATGTGATTTACCTGTAATTTTGTACTTTATTTACAGGAGTGAATGTGATTTACATGTAATTTTGTACTTTATTTACAGGAGTGTATGGAATTTACCTGTAATTTTGTACTTTATTTACAGGAGTGAATGTGATTTACCTGTAATTTTGTACTTTATTTTCAGGAATGAATGTGATTTACCTGTAATTTTGTACTTTATTTACAGGCTTGTATGAAATTTGCCTGTAATTTTGTACTTTATTTACAGGAGTGTATGGAATTTACCTGTAATTGTGTACTTTATTTACAGGAGTGTATGGAATTTACCTGTAATTTTGTACTTTATTTACAGGAGTGAATGTGATTTACATGTAATTTTGTACTTTATTTACAGGAGTGAATGTGATTTACCTGTACTTTTGTACTTTATTTACAGGAGTGAATGTACTTTTTTATTTATTTCCAGTAAGTTATATATTATATTGAGCTTGTAGACATCATTTTGATTGATAAAATATGCTTTAATATACATATAACATAGAACCGATAATAGGTAAGTGTAGTAACTCACCGCCAACATGGGGACGCCTAACCATGTAAAAAAAATAATGTCTGTTTTCATATATATACATGTACATATGATATTACATATAATAATATCATACATTTTGTAATTGTCGCGTTTTGCTGTAATTTCTATAGAAGAGGAGAAATGATCTGTGTAAGTGTTTGTATTTCGTAGGTAACAGAAAACTTGTTTTGAAATTGAAAATAGGAAACTGAGTAAGGAAGTGGTCCCCAGATGTTAACAGAAGATGTTTGTCGCACTTTATTGTTACAAATTTAAGTGTTCTGTAAGGGAGTGGTACTCAGATGTTAACAGGTGGTGTTTGTTTCACTTTATTGTTACAAATTTAAGTGTTCTGTAAGGGAGTGGTACTCAGATGTTAACAGGTGGTGTTTGTCTCACTTTAACGTAGCTTGTGTGAAACTTTTATGTAAAATTCGCCGTCTTCGAAGAAATCGTTTGTCAAATAAAATTCTCATGTGGACAACAAATCAAAGGAAAGGTTGGTTTAGCACAGTACAACGTCTATGTAACGCCATTGACCCGAACAATCTGGTATCCGACGTCGAATTATCTACGAATTACGTCATGAGACATTTGTCTACCAACCTAGCCAATAACGACAAGCTTGAATGGTATAATGCCCTATATGACGATAGGAACAATGCTAACGGTAACAAACTTCGTACATACAGAACTTTTAAAAACGATGTTAAAACTGAGCGGTACGTCAGACTTGACATACCCAGAATCCATAGACGTAACTTAGCTCTTTTTCGCGCGGGATCGCTACCATTGGCCGTTGAGACAGGTCGGTACGCCAGGCCGCCCGTACCCCTGGCAGATAGACAATGTAAATTTTGTACTCTGCAAAAAATTGAAGACGAGGAACACTTCTTAGTAGAATGTGAACTTTTCTCTGATTTAAGACACACTCTTTTTCTCAAATGTGCTCAGCATATTGACGGTTTTCATGATATGAACAATAAAAATAAATTCATAAGTATTATGTTAAACGATGATCTCCAGCCAACTGTAGCAAGTAACATTTCATCCTTCTTCAATAGGCGAAAAGTATTTAATTGATTATTTGAATATATGTAGGGTAGATAGTGAGCGCTTGTAGGTTTGGGTTGCCTCATCACTTTCGCTCATATCCTCTCTTGATATTGTCAAGGATATATAACTTAATAATAACTTTAAATAAGCATATGTGTTCTATAATAAATACGGTAATAATTGAGTTAATTAAATATGCGTGATCTCGTTACTTCCACTTACTGAAATTTGAACATTTGAACTTTCAACAGTTGTAGGGGTCATAATTGAAATTTCACTCATTCATGTATTCGTACAATAGTTCAGCCTCAGTTTTGTGATACTTTTATATATGTACATATTTTTCTTGACCATACTATACCGTAGTCTGTGTACATTAAGCTATATATATATTGACTTTTAGGTGATACACTTTTATTATAACATATGTGATAATTTTTTTACTGTTTTAAGTGTCTCATAAGTCAACCATACTGGCTGGGTGTTGATCATTGTACTATGTATATTTTATTGTATAATGTATTTTATGTTGATCAATGCATGACACTTTAATAAACTAATTATTATTATTTATTTATTATTATTACTTTATTGTTACAAATTTAAGTGTTCTGTAAGGGAGTGGTACTCAGATGTTAACAGGTGGTGTTTGTTTCACTTTATTGTTACAAATTTAAGTGTTCTGTAAGGAAGTGGTCCCCACATGTTAACATTAGGCGGATGCCACATGTGGTGATATTATTATATTGAATTTTTGTTTACAAACAGTTGGTCTTTCCGTCCTTTACTTCATCCTGTGTAATGGTACTGGGGACCTGATATCATAATACCCGCTGGGAAGTATGACTACCGAAGAGTTCCGGGTTAAAGGTAGGTAAATTTGTTTGGTGGCGTAGTATATTATATATAGATAACTGTGCTTTCGGAATATCCGGGGATTTTAACTTGAGCTTTACTTTGAAATCTCTCATGAGTTTCCTCCTGTTGTGATGGTGAATGTAATAGTATGTTAGTATATATCGATATGGAATTTTTCGAATGTGTCCTGTATGAATGTTCTAGATATAATCAAGAGTGATATACATGTATGTGTGTTTGTGTGTATGTTTATCAGATTATGTACACATTTATGACTTAAAGTATCTTCAGGATGATGATGATGATGATGATGATGATGATGATGATGGTAATCAATTGCATTTAAGCGGTCTGTTTGTACATGTATTTTCAAATGGATGCATTAAAAGGACAGTGTTAAACTTGAGTGAAGACGATTTTATTACGAAGGAACTTCAAACTTTTCGCTAGAGTTGTCGTGGTCAGTCTCAGTCACACTTTCGCCCTTTCATTTAAAAGTATATTTAGATACCACGTTGCTATGCATGAAATGGGTACAACATTACCTGTGACGTCACATTTAACAGTTCTTGTCGTCTGTGGTATGCTTATGAAAATCAGATACATAAACCTAAGATTTAACTGATAATAGGTGGAATGGGAAGAACCACAAAAAGCCCAGTTGTCATCGAGTTGGTTGTTTTATATGGAAAATGTTAAATGTGGGTTTTTTTTATGAATAATTCTGACCATCTTGAAGCTTGTTCATGATCATCAAACCAATAAACAATACTAGGTACAAGATATGGTCCGTACGTAGCCCATATGTGGCCCATACGTGTCCAGATGTGGTCCATACGTGGTCCACACGATTTTCATACGTGGTCCATACGTTGTCCATACATGGCCCATACGTGGCCCATACGTGTCCAGATGTGGTCCATACGTGGCCCATACGTTGTCCATACGTGGTCTAAACGTTGTCCATACGTGGCCCATATGTGGCCCATACGTGTCTAGATGTGGTCCATACGTGGCCCACACGTTGTCCATACGTGGCTCATACGTGGTCCATACATGGCCCATACGTGGCCCATACGTGTCCAGATGTGGTCCATACGTGACCCATACGTGTCCAGATGTGGTCCATACGTGGTCCATACGTTGTCCATACATGGCCCATACGTGGCCCATACGTGTCCAGATGTGGCCCATACGTTGTCCATACGTGGCCCATACGTGTCCAGATGTGGTCCATACGTGGTCAATACGTTGTCTATACATGGCCCATACGTGGCCCATACGTGTCCAGATGTGGTCTACACGTTGTCCATACGTGGCCCATACGTGTCCAGATGTGGTCCATACGTGGCCCATACGTGGCCCATACGTGGTCAAGATGTGGTTCATACGTGGTCAAGATGAGGTTAATATGTGGTCAAGATGTGGTCCAGATGTGGTCCATACGTGGTACATATGTGGCCAATACGTGGTCCATACGTGGTCAAGATGTGGTTCATACGTGGTCAAGATGTGGTCCAGATGTGGTCCATACGTGGTACGTATGTGGCCAATCCGTGGCCCACACGTGGTTCATACACGGATCATCAGAGGCTAACACAAGAAGGGATCAATCTAATTCAGTCATGGGTTAGGGTCATGGGTTAGGGTTAGGGTCATGGGTGATGAATAAACAACAAACAAACATGAGCCACATAACAGGTATAGATGAAACTATTAGTGTTGTTAACACAACTATGGAGGTATCTTATGTTGCAGGACCAGTAACACTCCTGACGTCACACCGGTGGACTGTTTTCTTGGCTCATTTTCAAAGGAATTCCGATCAAATGTACAGTTTTCAATACGATAAAATAAAAAAATGGTCTAAAAATTAACGTGTTTGTTTTTATCCCCGTTTTAAATATCCCTGTATGTGTGTGTTTTTAATATCCCTGTATGTGTGTGTTTTTAATATCCCTGTATGTGTGTGTGTTTTTAATATCCCTGTATGTGTGTGTGTGTGTGTGTGTTTAATATCTTTGTATGTGTGTGTGTTTTTAATATCCCTGCATATGTGTGTTTTTAATATCACTGTATGTGTGTGTGTTTTAATATCCCTGTATGTGTGTGTGTGTTTTAAATATCCCTGTATGTGTGTGTGTTTTTGATATCCCTGTATGTGTGTGTATTTTTAATATCCCTCTATGTGTGTGTGTTTTTAATATCCCTGTATGTGTGTGATTTTAACATCCCTGTATGTGTATGTGTGTGTTTTTAATATCCCTGTATATGTGTGTTTTTAATATCCCTGCATATGTGTGTTTTTAATATCCCTGTATGTGTGTGTGTGTGTGTGTGTGTGTGTGTGTGTTTTAATATCCCTGTATGTGTGTGTGTTTTTGATATCGCTGTATGTGTGTGTGTTTTTAATATCCCGGTATATGTGTATTTTTAATATCCCTGTATGTGTGTGTTTTTTTAATATCGCTGTATGTGTGTGCTTTTAATATCCCTGTATGTGTATGTGTGTGTTTTTAATATACCTGTGTGTGTGTGTGTGTGTGTGTGTGTGTGTGTGTGTGTGTGTGTGTGTGTGTGTGTGTTTTAATATCCCTGTATGTGTGTGTGTTTTAATATCCCTGTATGTGTGTGTTTTTAATATCCCTGTATGTGTGTGTTTTTAATATCGCTGTATGTGTGTGTGTGTTTTCAATATCCCTGTATGTGTGTGTGTTTTTAATGTCCCTGTATGTGTGTGTGTGTTTTAATATCCCTGTATATGTGTGTGTGTTTTTAACATCTCTGTATGTGTGTGCTTTATATATCCCTGTATGTGTGTGTGTTTTTAATATCGCTGTATGTGTGTGTGTGTTTTTAATATCCCTGTATGTGTGTGTGTTTTTAATATCCCTGTATGTGTGTGTGTGTTTTAATATCCCTGTATGTGTGTGTGTGTTTTTAACATCTCTGTATGTGTGCTTTATATATCCCTGTATGTGTGTGTGTTTTTAATATCCCTGTATGTGTGTGTGTGCTTTTAATATTCCTGTATGTGTGTGTGTGTGTTTTAATATCCTTGTATGTGTGTGTGTTTTTAATATCCCTGCATATGTGTATTTTTAATATCACTGTATGTGTGTGTGTTTTAATATCCCTGTATGTGTGTGTGTTTTAAATATCCCTGTATGTGTGTGTGTGTTTTTAATATCCCTGTATATATGTGTGTTTTTAATATCCCTGCATATGTGTATTTTTAATATCCCTGTATGTGTGTGTTTTAATATCCCTGTATGTGTGTGTGTTTTTAATATCCCTGCATGTGTGTATTTTCAATATCCCTGTATGTGTGTGTGTTTTTAATATCCCTGTATATGTGTGTGTTTTAATATCCCTATATTTATGAACAAAGAACTCAAACACAGACTGAAGTTATATGACTATTTATTATACTTATACATTGGGCTAAAGGGCTATAACAGCTGTGGTGCTTAACTCTCTCTTGTAGATGACCTGTCCAATATAATTATAATAGATACATTTACACTAAAACTGAATTTAAGCTAGCGTAGACTGTATATGTAGCTATATATATAGAAAAGCTGTTCCTGTTGGCCAGGCCATGTAACTGAGTCGAGTGAACTTATTAGTAGATATAAACGAATTCTTGGGGGACTTACGAATTACAAATGATGTAAAATGCCCAAATTGAAGATGGACCACAGCTGAAATACCCCCAAGATCCTCGATACGTACATAAGAAAGAGAACATTCCTCTTTATTGATAAGTTCATTAACACTGGGGTTGTTCTCATCTTCATGCGGGGCAGACAAATCCACAATTAACCTCTTTTTGCCAGAATATTTACCCGTCGCAAGCCCGATAGGACTAACACGATACTGTTTAAATGGTGGTATTTGAAATGGTCCTGATAGAAAGCCTTTTTTAATTTCTTGTTGAATTAAGTCTGTCACTGTTGATTCTTCCATTAAGGCTGATTTCAAATTTTTACATTCCTTATTTTGAAGTTCTACACACGGTCTTATCTTTGTATCGAAACCTTGTTCTAGTCCAGAGCACAGATATTTGACCCAATCTTGATCAGGGTGATTAGAAAGTTCTGCTCTCAAATTGACCACGTTGATAGGTGTGGTTACTGTAATTGGAATTTCTGAACTCTCCAGTCACCTCTTCTTTAGTGGGCAGGCCACAGCTGGATGTGCTCCATTCTTACAATTTTTACAGGCATGACTGTACCGACACACAGCTCTGACACATTTGCCATTGTTAAAATTATTACACAGTTCTAATCCTTCCACAACCACTCTTGTTCTCCCATATCTATCCTGGTCCCCTTTAGCTGATTGACTGTGTATATTGTTAGATACGAGTAGTTTGGATTGCTGGTTTCCTTGTAGCCCTGGACAAAATGGCTGTGTGTGTGCACTAGAGCCACAGGAACAAGCCAAAGTTTTGGCCCCTGCCATTAACATAGAGAGGAGTTGATTGTCTTTCAAGGACCAGTCCACTTTGAGATTTAGATGATGCAGGGCATATGCACTTCTGGCCGAAAAAAACTTATGATATTCATAAAATTTTGAGCCATATAAGTTGTGGATTTCTATGATATTCTCCTCATATCGATCCAATTCTATGCGCCGGTTTGGATGTCTGTCACACATAACACGCTTATATTTATTAAAAGCGGTGATGAATTCACTAATTGTTAAAGTTTTGCAGAGACGTGGGTCTGTTGGGGCTTTGGTATTCAGCTGGACCCCCTCAGTATGTACTACCCTGTCTCGAGCCACATCGAAATCCGGGATGAGTAATGAAGCTAAATTAACATCCCTACCTTCCAATATCTGCTTTCTAACATTGTCTGACATAATATCCATGGGAGGCAGGGAGTCGGGGGGTATGCCATACGACGCATGTGAGTACGCACCTGTGGTTAAGATTTCTCGTCTCCCCAGTTGGTCTGTCGCCGTATTGTTTCCCTGTAATAGGTTCATCGCCGCGTCTAGCTTGTTGGAGTTGTCTGCATTATCTTTGCTTGTCGTATTACGCTCCAAATCTCGCTGCAGTAACAGGTTTACCGTGGCCTGTAGTTGCTCAAGTGAATTTGTAATGGGCGCCGCCATATTGGATGCGCGCGCAACGCTGTCACTACCATCTGCTACACGCACTTCCGCCCGAGTTACAGTATAGTCTCTAGAATTTTCGTACACAGATCTAGAATTATCGTCATTTGCCCCAACATTGTTCGTATCTGGTTGTGTATCATTGTTCGTATCAGGTTGTGTTATTCCTGTTCGTGCAACCGGTACATTACCACTTGGCCGATTATTTGTCGAAACCGATGCGTTTGACGACTGCGAGTCCTCCCTTTGTTTAGAATTTTCGATGAACAATATTTTGAGATTTGCTTTAGACATGGATGAAGGTGTCCAAATACCCATGTCTTGCAGTTTTTGTCGTAGAACACCCACGGTCCAATTGTTTGGATTTTCCATATCATACAACTGCTCCGTACTGAGTCTTTTGTTAGCGCGTCGCGATCGTCCGGCCATTGTTTATGCACTTCTGCAAACTGGTGTAATTATTACGTTAATTTCCATTATGCACAAATTAGCATCGTAACTCCTCTAGGCACTCGTCGAAGACACTACAAACACTTCAGTGTAACTAGTGTAACTCGTGATGTAAAATACGTTCATAAACACAAGAAAAGTGGCAATAATAATTTTTTCGCAAAACTTCTATCTTCACCGAAAAAACTGCTGAAGAGAATGACCAATCACGTGACTGGACTGACCAATCACGTACTTGCTATCAAGCTGACCAATCACTATGTATCCTCTGCTATTACTACTAACTATCTTACTACTATATATACATACATGATACAAGGATCGTAGATATTAGCAACAGATCGTCTTAGTTCATAAACAGCATTTATGTATAACACATAAATTTATATTTGTGTGCTTTTAATATCCCTGTATGTGTGTGTTTTTAATATCGCTGTATGTGTGTCTTTTTAATATCGCTGTATGTGTGTGTCTTTTTAATATCCCTGTATGTGTGTGTTTTTAATATCCCTGCATATGTGTATTTTTAATATCACTATTTGTGTGTGTTTTAATATCCCTGTATGTGTGTGTGTGTTTAAATATCCCTGTATGTGTGTGTGTTTTAATATCGCTGTATGTGTGTGTGTTTTAATATCGCTGTATGTGTGTGTGTTTTTAATATCCCTGCATATGTGTGTTTTAATATCCCTGTATGTGTGTGTGCTTTTAATATCCCTGCATATTTGTGTGTTTTTGATATCCCTGTATGTGTGTGTGTTTTTAATATCCCTGCATATGTGTGTGTGTTTTTAATATCCCTGTATGTGTGTGATTTTTAATATCCCTGTATATGTGTGTGTTTTAATATCCCTGTATATGTGTGTGTTTTAATATCCCTGTATGTGTGTGTGTTTTTAATATCGCTGTATGTATGTTTGTTTTTAATATCCCTGTATATGTATGTTTTTAATATCCCTGTATGTGTATGTGTGTGTTTTTAATATCCCTGTATGTGTGTGTTTTTAATATCCCGGTATGTGTGTGTTTTTAATATCCCTGTATATGTGTGTGTTTTTAATATCCCTGTATATGTGTGTTTTTTTAATATCCCTGCATATGTGTTTAAGGTAACAATATGATTGGACATCAGACATAGCCTATCCAAGTCGTCCTCTCCTTAAGGTAACAATATGATTGGACATCAGACATAGCCTATCCAAGTCCTCTCCTTAAGGTAACAATATGATTGGACATCAGACATAGCCTATCCAAGCTCTCTTCTTAAGGTAACAATATGATTGGACATTAGACATAGCCTATCCAAGTCCTCTCCTTAAGGTAACAATATGATTGGACATCAGACATAGCCTATCCAAGTCCTCTCCTTAAGGTAACAATATGATTGGACATCAGACATAGCCTATCCAAGTCCTCTCCTTAAGGTAACAATATGATTGGACATTAGACATAGCCTATCCAAGTCCTCTCCTTAAGGTAACAATATGATTGGACATCAGACATAGTCTATCCAAGCTCTCTCCTTAAGGTAACAATATGATTGGTCATTAGACATAGCCTATCCAAGTCGTCTCCTTAAGATAACAATATGATTGGACATCAGACATAGCCTATCCAAGCCCTCTCCTTAAGGTAACAACAGGGGGTAAGCAAAAAAACCATTAACATAAATGTGATGAATTTATATAAGGGGGGATAACTCTTACATGTAAACAAACTTAAAAAATCCTTGAACTAGGAATGTTGCAAGAGAGATTGATCAGAATCATTATGTGGACAATACCAAAAATAAAAGGTGAGCAAATGAGTATAAGATTTGTTGACATTGGATTTCACCCCCGATACATTAAAGTATTAAAAGGTGTTTGGTCGTTTCACAGTGTAATGAATTCAGTTGCTCAAAGGCGGAAATGACAGCTGACCAAGGTTTGTTTTTGTTTTGTTTTTAATTTAGTTGATTTTTGTGAAGATGTTTGGTGTTTGTGTTTAAGACATGCTATGTAATAATACAAACATGTATATTTAGCGTATAGTATTTCCGGTTGATAAATGCAATACTTATCATGCTGCGCAAGTACAGTTGTACGACAATACTGTCAAAACGAAACCAGCATATATAGAACCGTGGAGGGACATGCAAATGGGCCTCTATATAGTATGACTGGTTTGTCTTTTTTTGTTTTTGTTTTTTAACGCAACCTAATATATAGAGAATACATGGTCAGCTGTATTTTGGCGATGGTAAAGAAAGACAAAAGTGGCAAACCTTGGCGAGCCACTTATGTCTTCCTGTCCCGAGGCAATAAAAATGTCTCATTTGCATAAACATGTGACTTTGAAGGATATTATTTAACATTGAAAATATGTAAAAATATGTATTCAAAACTGTTCGTGTTTACATTGATAACACAAAAGAAAATAAGAATAAAAGTATATAAAAAGATATATATAAAGATATATATAAAGATATATATAAAGACCTGAAATCCATCTCTCAGCACATCAATTCCTTACCGAATCCTCAATGCTCACCACTCGGTTTTGGCTAATATTTCAATGACAGACGAATTTTATCAATTTTAACAAATCTTAAAAGGTCTCTTGTCGGCTATGGCTAACATTTCCATGAAGGACGATTTTTATCAATATTAACACATTTAAAACGGTCTCCACTCGGCTGCCATGAAGGACATGTATCTTATACATATTTCAATGCACGGTGTCGTAAAATCTAGCTGATCGCTGATTATCGATATTCTTTTAAGATATGTAATTTACAAAAACAACATCAATACACCGAAACAATATGTTCTTGTATGTTAGCGAAGGAGATGGCGTTTGACGAACATGGCGAACTAGAATGTTATTTTTTCCAAAAATAGTATTTTCCCTTGTAAAAGTAATCTGTTCGAAGAGGATAAATCAATTTACTTCTAATAAAATAATTATAGAGATTCAGAAAAGAAAACGTAATATACAATTCATATTAAATATCAAATATATCTTACTTCGAGAGTATATGATATGGGCATGATCGTTCAGAAGTTGTGCAGTTCTTGCTCTTTCAGACGCACATTTGCTCTAATTCTGGTGCTGTAAACAACCGCTGCCAAGTGGCTCGGATTGGACGTTAAGTTGTGTATATTTTGGCAAGTCAGTACTTGTACAATGTCCATGTGCGGTCAGATGATCTAATTTTGCTAATATATATTCAGAACAGTTTTTTTAGTCGCTACGGTCATTAACATAAACATTTGAAAAATCATATAAATACTTAACTAATTGTTATGTTGGAAGAGAGACGTTTGACCGACCACGTCGATATGCTTATTTGTCCAAGGTATGTCCACCCAATCGGTCATCATCACATACAGAGACAACTGTAATCCGTCATTATCACATACAGAGACAACTGTAATCCGTCATTATCACATACAGAGACAACTGTAATCCGCCATCATCACATACACAGACAACTGTAATCCGCCATCATCACATACACAGACAACTGTAATCCGTCATTATCACATACAGAGACAACTGTAATCCGCCATCATCACATACAGAGACAACTGTAATCCGCCATCATCACATACACAGACAACTGTAATCCGTCATTATCACATACACAGACAACTGTAATCCGTCATTATCACATACAGAGACAACTGTAATCCGTCATTATCACATACAGAGACAACTGTAATCCGTCATCATCACATACAGAGACAACTGTAATCCGTCATTATCACATACAGAGACAACTGTAATCCGTCATTATCACATACAGAGACAACTGTAATCCGTCATTATCACATACAGAGACAACTGTAATCCGTCATTATCACATACAGAGACAACTGTAATCCGTCATTATCACATACAGAGACAACTGTAATCCGTCATTATCACATACACAGAAAACTGTAATCGAAATGCGTGCTATAGGCGTCCGGTATATTGATAGACGGACGGACGGACGGACGGACGGACGGACGGACGGACGGACGGACGGACGGACGGACGGACGGACGGACGGACGGACGGACGGACGGACGGACGGACGGACGGACGGACGGACGGACGGACAGACAGACAGACAGACAGACAGACAGACAGACAGACAGACAGACAGACAGACAGACAGACAGACAGACAGACAGACAGACAGACAGACAGACAGACAGACAGACAGACAGACAGACAGACAGACAGACAGACAGACAGACATCGACTTGTGGGGTGAAATGATTTGTCTTGGAACTTACAACTTGGGTTGCAACTTACAAGTTGATCGGAATGTTAAAATCTGTGTTTATTCCATAATTATTTTCTCGCTAAAAACACCCGCAATGAAATTTAATGATGAATTATGGTTAAAAACAAAATTATTTTATCGTTTCCTAAAGACGACGAAAATATTTTGACGCATTGAATCAGTGAAAGCACTCACAAGGATGTTGAGTATGACAGACGGACGGTACAAAACACCTCTAGGCCAGGTAAGTGTGACTAGAATGTAAGACAACACATCATTAGGTATTTAAGGATTTTATTAAGTTTTTAAATTTTGGCGACATTTTTGTGTACAAGTCATCAATACAAAATCATTTTGTTAATGAGGTTCCGAAGGACAGTGTGAGACTACTTTATGGTAATATAAAAACAAACATTCGAAACACCTCTGTTGATTGTTGCAATGATATGTATTATCATTCGATGAATATCTAAATATTGCATTTCCTCTCCGATTAGAGAGGAGAGCTAGTCATAAATATTATGAAATAGATTTAGTGTTCCGAACGAAAACGAATCTATCTACTTCCGTAACTAAACTGTCAACAGAACACTGAAAAATGGTAACGATAATGTCGGTATTGGTCACGTGATAGTATAATGCTTGTTTATCTCACTGTGTCATGGGAACATTGGTCCAAGATGGTGAGGAGAATTTGGCATCGTGATACAATCTGCTGTTACATAGGTATAGCCCCTAGATGGTGAGGAGAATTTGGCATCGTGATACAATCTGCTGTTAGTTTATCCCCTAATATACAGATTAATAGATATAAGTATAGCTAATTTTTTAAGTCTGCCTCCGAAAATTCACAGATGACGTCATAACGAATCGGTGCCACATTCTGGAAGACGCTTGAATTTCCGACGTCGTCATAGGTTTATTTCTATATAAAAATGACAGATATTGCTAAAAAAATCAGCAAAATACGTTTTCTGTAAACAAGATGGTTAGATATTTCCAAATATTAACACCAAGGAGCGATTTCTAAGTCATCTGATTTCTATATATCACTGCTGAAACGGATGCCATGGTAACGCTAGAATGTTCGATTTTTGAGGTTATTCAGTATATCATTGATGATTCATAGGTTTGGCTGAAAGGTCATTAAAAATCCATTTCAAATTAGCAGCATTAACATGGTGAAAAATAACATCTCAAATCAAAAAGGACAACCGTTTACTTTTGTTTTATAAAAACAACTCAAGGCGATTTAGTGATGTTGTCATATTCCAATATACGCAATAACTTCTTATCAAAAGTTAAATCTCTCAATAAGAACCGAAAACATCATCACTCCTCTCACTTCTACTTAACAACCGAAATTATACAAAACCTGTCCGATTAACATGCGATTGTTACTATGGACCATTCGAAACAGATGATTGAAAGGTGATATGAGTGTTCAGATTACGCTGCTCAAGCCCATTTACACACTTAACATTTAGAAATCCAAGAAACGGTCAAATCGATACGATTCATATTTAACCTCCCCTACAGCGAGGTTCAAATCATCCCCGGTCTAATAAAACATCTCATCTCGGGGTAGATGTTATTTTACCCCGGTCTGGTGACAAAAATATATAATTCCGGGGTAGATGTTATTTTACTCTGGATGCAAAAGGTTGATATTTCTTAAGCATACACCGTAGGAGAATCCCTGTCTATCCTGCGTCGACTGTTGAGATCCGACTGAGAAAGTGACAACCGGAAGGGGGACAACTCTAACCGGAAGGGGGACAACTCTAACTGGAAGGACATTTCAATGAAACTATCGCAGGAAATTGATCAGTAATCCACGATACATTAGAAAAGTGTATCCGAGTAATAAAACATCAACATTGTTACATTGAATAAAAAATATAAGTCTGATATATCACAAGGAAAAACTGTGCGTCCTAAGTCGGACCAGTACGGCCGAGGTCACACTAGCACGGCCAAGGTCACACCGGCACGGCCGAGGTCACACCAGCACGACCGAAGTCACACCAGCACGGCCGAGGTCACATTAGCACGGCCGAGGTCACACTAGCACGGCCGAGGTCACACCAGCACGGCCGAGGTCTCACCAGCGCCGAGGTCACACCAGCACGACCGAGGTCACACCAGCATGGCCGAGGTCACACTAGCACGGCCGAGGTCACACTAACACGGCCGATGTCACACCAGCAAGGCCGAGGTCACACTAACACAACCGAGGTCACACCAGCACGGCCGAGGTCACACTAACACGACCGAGGTCACACCAGCACGGCCGAGGTCACACTAGCACGGCCGAGGTCACACTAGCACGGCCGAGGTCACACTAGCACGGCCAATGTCACACTAACACGGGTATATCACAGTGAGCTTCATACAATGGTTAGTGATTGTAACATTACTTCTCGAGGAAAAACTCTTACAACTAAACAACAGAAATCTAAACACACAATGTCTTGACTTAACTTCGAAGTCTTTCTTAGTAAGATTTTAAATTACAACCGTATTCTGATAAATATACATATACAAAAATAGCCGTTCATTATATAAAAGGTTTTCTCGCTCAAAAAAAAATACAATAAGGACAACGATCCCAAAAATCGGAGTCGGTGCCATGTTAGAGAGAAACTATAACAACTTCCCTGTGTTTCCTCTCCAAAACATAAAATATCAGGTTAACGATGATGGTATGTGTCGCTAAATAACAACAGCCATTTTACAGTATAACACACGTCAGTAAAATAGTATATCGGTAACACAGCGAATATTGACACGTATATAGTCACACACTGTAAATCACCATATCAAAAGTCGTGACAATGTAAACCAACACACACTGATTGTATAGCAATATTTTGTACCAGAGTTCTCTAAGGCATGGTCGGCTTAAAAACATACGATGAAAGTATAACAAGGGAAACAATTCCGACCGTTTTGAGGTGTTTGAGGTTGGTTGGGTGGTTTGGGGGCTGTATGGTTTGAAATTATTAATTTGATACTTGCCTACATTTTTAATTATCATTTTTCATCGACCAATCAGAACTAACGACTTTTCTGTGCAAATTCAGTGTTGTAAAGAACAATGAATACTATTAAACATCTAAAGCCGATTATGTGATCACCCTTACTGCAATATAATCATCTTACCAAAGTAAACAACAACACGTCTTAATACTAACGAGGGTCGCTATTACGTCTTAATGCTGACGAGGATCGCCATCAAGTCTTAATACTGACGAGGGTCGCCATTAAGTCTAAATGCTGACGAGGGTCGCCATTACGACTTAATACTGACGAGTGTCGCCATTAAGTCTTAATACTGACGAGGGTCGCCATTAAGTCTTAATACTGACGAGGGTCGCCGTTAAGTCTTAATACTGACGAGGGTCGCTATTAAGTCTTAATACTGACGAGGGTCGCCATTAAGTCTTAATACTGACGAGGGTCGCCATTAAGTCTTAATACTGACGAGGGTCGCCATTAAGTCTTAATACTGACGAGGGTCGCTATTAAGTCTTAATACTGACGAGGGTCGCTATTAAGTCTTAATACTGACGAGGGATGCTATTAAGTCTTAATACTGACGAGGGTCGCTATTAAGTCTTAATACTGACGAGGGTCGCTATTAAGTCTTAATACTGACGAGGGTCGCTATTAAGTCTTAATACTGACGAGGGATGCTATTAAGTCTTAATACTGACGAGGGTCGCCATTAAGTCTTAATACTGACGAGGGTCGCCATTAAGTCTTAATACTGACGAGGGTCGCTATTAAGTCTTAATGCTGACGAGGGTCGCCATTAAGTCTTAATACTGACGAGGGTCGCCATTAAGTCTTAATACTGACGAGGGTCGCCATTAAGTCTTAATACTGACGAGGGTCGCTATTAAGTCTTAATACTGACGAGGGTCGCCATTAAGTCTTAATACTGACGAGGGTCGCCATTAAGTCTTAATACTGACGAGGGTCGCCATTAAGTCTTAATACTGACGAGGGTCGCTATTAAGTCTTAATACTGACGAGGGTCGCCATTAAGTCTTAATACTGACGAGGGTCGCTATTAAGTGTTAATGCTGACGAGGGTCGCTATTAAGTCTTAATACTGACGAGGGTCGCCATTACGTCTTAATACTGACGAGGGTCGCCATTACGTCTTAATACTGACGAGGGTCGCCATTACGTCTTAATACTGACGAGGGTCGCCATTAAGTCTTAATACTGACGAGGGTCGCCATTAAGCCAATTCTGAACAAAGATACAAAAAGTGTACTGTCAAGGGTGTAAATTTTCCTTACAAAACGCTCGAGGGTTTGAGCGAAACAAATCAATTAGTCATTAGCACTTATAGTTTATAAAATGAGATTAACAGGATTGTCCGTGGAATACTTTTGCCCTGATACATATGGACTAGGGTCAATGTAATCCTTTTACAAGTAATTCAATATAAAATTCACACTATTGTGACATCACAGAGACATGACGTCACGCTATTGTCATGGTGGTAAAAGTGTGTCTTCCCGACATTCGTCGCTGCATAGAGACGAATTGAAAATGCATAAATTTATAAACGCAAGTAACGATATAAAAAACATGTTTATAGATTCCAGTATTAGGTAAGCTTATGAAACCTCTGGTACTATTATATGACAAATATTAACATGAAATAAATATTCAACGTTACCCCATGTCAGCACGGACCGAGGCCAAAGGATACCAGAGAGCATTGCACAGTCAGGCTCCGGGGTTGATTGTGACACAGACAGAACCAGTACGTGTCTGTCCGGCCTGACACAGACAGGACCAGCACGTGTCTGTCCGGCCTGACACAGACAGGACCAGCACGTGTTTGTCCGGCCTGACACAGACAGGACCAGTACGTGTCTGTCCGGCCTGACACAGACAGGACCAGTACGTGTCTGTCCGGCCTGACACAGACAGGACCAGCACGTGTCTGTCCGGCCTGACACAGACAGGACCAGCACGTATATGTCCGGCCTGACACAGACAGGACCAGCACGTGTCTGTCCCGGCCTGACACAGACAGGACCAGCACGTATATGTCCGGCCTGACACAGACAGGACCAGCACGTGTCTGTCCCGGCCTGACACAGACAGGACCAGCACGTGTCTGTCCCGGCCTGACACAGACAGGACCAGCACGTATATGTCCGGCCTGACACAGACAGGACCAGCACGTGTCTGTCCCGGCCTGACACAGACAGGACCAGTACGTGTCTGTCCGGCCTGACACAGACAGGACCAGCACGTGTCTGTCTGGCCTGACACAGACAGGACCAGCACGTGTCTGTCCGGCCTGGCACAGACAGGACCATCACGTGTCTGTCCATCCTGACACAGACAGGACCAGTACGTGTCTGTCCGGCCTGACACAGACAGGACCAGCACGTGTCTGTTCTGGCCCTGACACAGACAGGACCAGCACGTGTCTCTCCGGCCTGACACAGACAGGACCAGCACGTGTCTGTTCTGGCCTGACACAGACAGGACCAGCACGTGTCTGTTCGGCCTGGCACAGACAGGACCAGCACGTGTTTGTTCTGGCGCCGAAACAGACAGAACCAGCACGTGTCTTTCCGATCTGATACAGACAGGACCAGCACGGGTTTGTCCGATCTGATACAGACAGGACCAGCACGTGTTTGTTCTGGCGCCCCAATACGTGTGTTCTTGCTATATTGCACCTTAACATAAAACAATACAGCACTTCAACTTAAAGTTCACTCACCACTGGTCAGTTTTACAATGATAAAGGCACTTGACCATTGGCACCGCTAATATAAGGCACACACGTAGATTCACTAGCATATAATAAAGTAATGCCTGTAATACAATCAGTTGACGAGTTAAAGTGCACTGTTGGTAAATGTAATCAAGTCTAGCGTTGGAAATTGTGTCTATTTTTGTCGATTTTAGGATAATTCACTAACATGGTTCGGATAACCTTTCTTACTAAAATAAAAAAAGCAGTATAAACCACCAAATTTGTACATATTTGTAAAGAGAAATGTTTCTGTCCACGGCAAACTAAAGGGCTATATAGTTCTATACTATGTGAACCGGGATGTTTTAGTGAAACAAGTGAACTCATGACGTCATCAATTAAATAACCCATATGCTTTGACACCCGGCCAAAATTACAAAAAATATAAATGATAAGAATTGATGTAATAATAAACAAATAAATACATTTACATTATTTTCTTAAAAGTCTTGTAAGAAATGTTTAGCATTAAAGATCAGAATGTGAGCGTTTTCCTCAAATGTTGGATATGTTTGATAATTTACTTATATCAACATATCAGAAATCTAGGTGTGGACACAGGAATCACACTGCACATCACACACAAGGTCGATAACTCAACTTCCTTGACAAAAAAAAACCAGATTTGGAATAGAACAGCATATCATTTTTCCGGAAGTGCACTATTTATCCGACTTCCGCCTTTGTCCAACAAACGGAAGAAAACAAAAAGGAGATGAAGATATATCGTCGACTGAAGGTTTGTGTTCTGGGTCACATAAACTAACGTCAGCACCTGCACGTGCGAGTCTTTTCACCGCGAGTGTATTATTAGCACGGGATGCATAAAATATAGGCGTTCTCTCGGTGTTGTCCTTTTTGTTAACACCCGCGCCATTGGCGATAAGAATGTCAATAATACTGACGTCACCGCGGTGGGAGGCTAGATGTAAGGCGGAACAGCCGCCTGGGAGACCGTCTGGCTGTCCCATTTCTAAGTCCACCTCCACCCCCGCTTTCAAACTGAGTTTCACAAGCTTACGACAGCCACGTAAAGCAAATGCGTGGAATGGGGTCCAACCCTCCACGTCCGTCGTGAACACTGTTTTTGCATAGTCTTTACGGTATTTAATCAAATCTTTAATGTGCTCTGTGAGAGCTTCCTCATCTCGCTTCAGCATCCCCATCATTGAGATGGCCTCATTTTTAGGGTCGTGTCCCAGCACCTGGTTGTTATGGAGATCGGACCCGCTTCTCCTCTCATTGTCCGACATGTGTTCCGGTTTCTTTGGTTTCCGTGTTAGGGTGGTGATGCTCAGCATTTGGCTTCTCGTGGGCGGGCTATAGGATCTGGGAAAGACAAGAAATTTACTATAAATTACCACATCGTCAGTATTATTTCAAATCACAAACTTTCAGAATGCAGTCACTGGTGTAGCGCCATCGTTATCAAAACAACTATAACCATAACCATAACCATAACCATAACCCTAACCATAACCATAACCATAACCATAACCTTACCATAATCATAACCATAACCATAACCTTACCATAACCTTACCATAACCTTACCATAACCATAACCATTTATCATAATGATATTGTAATAATCAGTTCTGTGAGACATAAACAGCAATACATGTTCTACTTCAGTCAACACCGGTCTATGCTGAATTGCTGATCTTCCTCAGAACAGACATGACCATATGGTTTGTTTTTGTTTAAGGTCCTATTAACAGCCAGGGTCATTTAAGGACGTGCCAGGTTTTGGAGGTGGAGGAAAGCCGGAGTACCCGGAGAAAAACCACCTGCCTACGGTCAGTACCTGGCAACTGCCCCACGTAGGTTTCGAACTCGCAACCCAGAGGTGGAGGGCTAGTGTTAAAGTGTCGGGACACCTTAACCACTCGGCCACCGCGGCCCCTTGACCATATGGAGTCAGTCTGTTGCGAGACACGAGGGAACAAATCCTGCATACGATTGTGATCGTCTCCAATGCAGAAATAATACCATCGACCAAATATGTCAATCCACATACATATACAATGTATATCATAATCTAAGAAGTTTGAAAATAATGATAATCCTAAAACAATCAAACAAATGAACTTCGTACAAGTAAAAATATATAAAAAAATACATTCAAGGTTTTCCACTGTATCAGTAGAATTAGATGGGAGTTCTTACTCTGTTTTCACGGTATGAGTAGAATAAGAGGAGGGTACTGACACTGTTTCTATAGTATCAGTAGATTCAGAGGAGGGTGCTTATCTGTTTCCATGGTATCAGTTGAACTCGAGGGGAGTACTTTCGGTTAAATATTATCAAGACGGAGACTCGAGGCTGAGACGAGTGAAGGTTACGTTTATAAAGATGGAGACTGAGACGAGCGGAGGTTACGTTTATAAAGATGGAGACTGAGACTGAGACGGGTGGAGGTTACGTTTATAAAGATGGAGACTGAGACGGGTGAAGGTTACGTTTATAAAGATGGAGACTCGAGGCTGAGACGGGTGAAGGTTACGTTTATAAAGACGGAGACTCGAGACTGAGACGAGCGGAGGTTACGTTTATAAAGATGGATACTCGAGGCTGAGACGGGTGGAGGTTACGTTTATAAAGATGGATACTCGAGACTGAGACGGGTGGAGGTTACGTTTATAAAGATGGATACTCGAGGCTGAGACGAGGTGGAGGTTACGTTTATAAAGATGGATACTCGAGACTGAGACGGGTGGAGGTCACGTTTATAAAGATGGATACTCGAGACTGAGACGAGCGGAGGTTACGTTATAAAGATGGATACTCGAGACTGAGACGGGTGGAGGTTACGTTTATAAAGATGGAGACTGAGACGGGTGAAGGTTACGTTTATAAAGATGGATACTCGAGACTGAGACGAGCGGAGGTTACGTTTATAAAGATGGATACTCGAGACTGAGACGAGCGGAGGTTACGTTTATAAAGATGGAGACTCGAGGCTGAGACGGGTGGAGGTTACGTTTATAAAGACGGAGACTGAGACGAGTGAAGGTTACGTTTATAAAGATGGAGACTCGAGACGATCGGAGGTTACGTTTATAAAGATGGAGTCTGAGACGAGTGGAGGTTACGTTTATAAAGACGGAGACTCGAGGCTGAGACGGGTGGAGGTTACGTTTATAAAGATGGAGACTGAGACGAGCGGAGGTTACGTTTTGTATGAACGAAGAATCGGAGCCCACACCTTGACATTGTAATCCCTTTTTTTGTAATTCCATTTATCGGTATCTCTATAAAATATATTTTACATATTCTTGTTGTACTGTGTTTTTGGCGTTTTCGTTTTATTATTGTCGGTAACAAAGCTAGTATTTTGTTTAAAAAGTGATTCTCAGTTTGATAACGGTATTTTGTATTTAGCCTTTCTGGACCTCAGACAGGTATATTGGTCTATATAACATCGACCGGTGCCTTACCGTACACGTTTATATCCGGTAGTCAGTATCCACCATAAACCAGGCCATTGTTTCTACTGTTAAACAGCCACACAAATAACACTGTCTGCTGGACATATAAACAGTTCTCAATGTCCAAAACATTAAAATCCTCTTTGTCGCATAATTATCATAGAATATCGTAACGCGGGCACAAACAATCTTGTATGCCAGGGAAAATGTGTCGTAGAAATGGTCAGTGTAATCCTTACAGAGTCACTGTCTAATCCATATGAAGTCAGTCACACGGAGAATTCCTCGGAATGGTCTCGGCCTCGTTTTTGACCCGAGACCAGAACCCGTTACGTCGCCCTGGAGATTACGACAACGGATCATGAACCGGGTCACTCACGAACGTCAAACCAACACAGGTGTATTGTAAGTCACGTGACGTCATCCTCATTTACACAAAATTAAAACTCCGTACATGTTCCATACATCATTGTTCGATTAAACTTAGACAGAATAAACCGCTATATACTATAAAAACAAGCGTGTGTTAACCAAAGTATATACTGCTATCCCATAAAGGCTATTACAGCAATATTTACAACTCCCGGCCGTTAGCTGGCCTTACCCGGGTAGGACAATCAATATTTAAATCAGGCGGATAATGGGAGGCCGCCTACTAACCTGTGCAGGCTTGTGAATCGGACCTTTAAAAACTTTATCCATTGTTTGTAGTGGTAGTCAAAATATACGTCCACGGCAAACAGTAGTAATAGCGTGTGGTCGACACACATGTGTATAACTTACAATGTGTGGCACGTGTGATCGACACACACATGTATAACTTACAATGTGTGTCTCGTGTGATCGACACACATGTGTATAACTTACAATGTGTTTCTCGTGTGATCGACACACGTGTGTATAACTTACAACGTGTGACTCGTGTGATCGACACAGTGTGTACAACTTACAATGTGTGTCACGTGTGATCGACACACGTGTGTATAACTAACAATGTGTGTCTCGTGTGATCGACACACATGTGTATAACTTACAATGTGTGTCTCGTGTGATCGACACACGTGTGTATAACTTACAACGTGTGTCTCGTGTGATCGACACACGTGTGTATAACTAACAATGTGTGTCTCGTGTGATCGACACACGTGTGTATAACTAATAATGTGTGTCTCGTGTGATCGACACACGTGTGTATAACTAACAATGTGTGTCTCGTGTGATCGACACACGTGTGTATAACTAACAATGTGTCTCGTGTGATCGACACACATGTGTATAACTTACAATGTGTGTCACGTGTGATCGACACACGTGTGTATAACTAACAATGTGTGTCACGTGTGATCGACACACGTGTGTATAACTAACAATGTGTGTCTCGTGTGATCGACACACATGTGTATAACTTACAATGTGTGTCTCGTGTGATCGACACACGTGTGTATAACTTACAACGTGTGTCTCGTGTGATCGACACATATGTACCCTACCAGGTTTAGTCCAGTCCTGGCAGTCAGATAATTCAGGAAAGCTCTCTACATACATGTACAAATGTACTTAGTTTTTGTTAAAAGCTGATCGCATCTTGTAATACAGTCTGGACAGTATACCGTGTCGACAATTTACAACAGAACATTTCTCTCCGCTTTTGTTTCCACATAAATATTGTTTCCTTAATGAATTTAAGAAAACTCTTGTACATCAACGTTCTGGTTCTCATTCTGAGAACGCGGCATTACATGGCTATTGACCTAGATTAACATAAGACGCTTACACTTTGGACCGCCTGGTCTTGTTTTACTTTTCAAGGATTTCTTTGTAAAATTTGTATCCTCATTTAAACTGGTTTCGTGTTCAAGTTTGTTGGCATTCACCTGTCCTTTCTTATGATAAATTTCAAAACCTGGGACGACGGACTACTGAGTTAAATTACCAGAATCCACATCCACACGTACAGGTGTACACCGTGAAGATTCTCACACTCCACATCCACACGTACAGGTGTACACCGGGAAGATTCTCACACTCCACATCCACACGTACAGGTGTACACCGGGAAGATTCTCACACTCCACATCCACACGTACAGGTGTACAGGTGTGTTATAACCTGACGCTATAAACTAAAAGGTTATACAACATAGAATTCACGACAGATTATTGACACTGTAGCCGCCAAGGTCGTTGGAGGTACAGTATTAGAGATACCATGACAATATCAGTATTACTCCCGGTAAATGTCACCACTCAACATACTGTGACGTCACCAATGTTATTACTGTGTGGTGTACAGCATCATGATATAATTCTACAATCGTTACCCTTAGATCTCTGTCTACATTATACAAGCGTGATATTCTATAAATCTATACGGGCGATGAGGGTACAAAACTTCAGAAACATCCTTCACTTTCCAGGAGCTACCGACATCTCCATTGTACATGGCATCACAATATAATCCATATACATGTATGTGACGTCACAGCTCAGCCAAAATAGTTTGCGTACCAAACTTTATGTTGTGGTATCACGGGACTGATACATACTGATATGACACTGACCTGATATATAGATACTGACCTGATATATAGATACTGACCTGATATATAGATACTGACCTGATATATAGATACTGACCTGATATATATATACTGACCTGATATATAGATACTAACCTGATATATAGATACTGACCTGATATATAGATACTGACCTGATATATAGATACTGACCTGATATATAGATACTGACCTGATATATATATATACTGACCTGATATATAGATACTGACCTGATATATAGATACTGACCTGGTACAATGTATATATATACTGACCTGATATATAGATACTGACCTGATATATAGATACTGACCTGGTATATAGATACTGACCCGATATATATATACTGACCTGATATATAGATACTGACCTGATATATATATATACTGACCTGATATATATATACTGACCTGATATATAGATACTGACCTGGTATATAGATACTGACCTGATATATAGATACTGACCTGATATATAGGTACTGACCTGATATATATATACTGACCTGATATATATATACTGACCTGATATATAGATACTGACCTGATATATAGATACTGACCTGATATATAGATACTGACCCGATATATATATACTGACCTGATATATAGATACTGACCTGATATATATATACTGACCTGATATATAGATACTGACCTGATATATAGATACTGACCTGGTACATAGATACTGACCTGATATATAGATACTGACCTGGTACATAGATACTGACCTGATATATAATACTCAGCTGATATATAGATACTGACCTGATATATAATACTGACCTGATATATAGATACTGACCTGATATATAGATATTGACCCGATATATATATACTAACCTGATATATAGGTACTGACCTGATATATAGATACTGACCTGATATATAGATACTGACCTGGTACAATGTATATAGATACTGACCTGGTACAATGTATATAGATACTGACCTGATATATATATACTGACCTGATATATATATACTGACTTGATATATATATACTGACTTGATATATAATACTGACCTGATATATAGATACTGACCTGATATATATATACTGACCTGATATATAAATACTGACATGATATATAGATACTGACCTGATATATATATACTGACCTTATATATAGATACTGACCTGATATATAGATACTGACATGATATATAGATACTGACCTGATATATATATACTGACCTTATATATAAATACTGACCTGATATATAGATACTGACCTGATATATAGATACTGACCTGATATATAAATACTGACATGATATATAAATACTGACGTGATATATAGATACTGACCTGATATATAGATACTGACCTGATATATAGATACTGACCTGATATATATATACTGACCTGATATATAGATACTGACCTGATATATAGATACTGACCTGATATATATATACTGACCTGATATATAGTAGATATTCTGTTGATACGATTTGGCGTGACTTCGTTAGTTTCCAACATGGCTCTCTTTATGCCATCACTGTCATCGACATGGAACTGAAAAATCGTAACAATAGAAACGGTAAATTTCAAGTCCCTATAACTAGGACAGGTCTAAATAAACCAATACTGTAATAAAGTCTAATGTCCCTGTGTCTAGTATAGGTCTAAATAAATAATACTGTAATACAGTCTAAGGTCTCAGTGTCTAGTATAGGTCTAAATAAACCAATACTGTAATAAATTATAAGGTCTCAGTATAGGTCTAAATAAACCAATACTGTAATAAATTATAAGGTCTCAGTATAGGTCTAAATAAACCAATACTGTAATAAATTATAAGGTCTCAGTATAGGTCTAAATAAACCAATACTGTAATAAATTATAAGGTCTCAGTATAGGTCTAAATAAACCAATACTGTAATAAATCATAAGGTCTCAGTGTCTAGTATAGGTCTAAATAAACCAATACTGTAATAAAGTCTAAGGTCCTTGTGTCTAGGATAGGTCTAAATAAACCAATACTGTAATAAATTATAAGGTCTCAGTATAGGTCTAAATAAACCAATACTGTAATAAAGCCAGTGTCTAGTATAGCATTTTAAGCGTTTTCTGCTGTTATCGGAGAATCTGTGAGAATCAAGTCAAAAACTAGTTAGAATATTTCTATCTCCGCTTCGAATGGAAAAATCGGCAAGTTTCAACGAGGTGAATACAAAGGTCCGCTCTGATTGGTCAAAAACGGAAAGCTTATATTTTCTCTGCAAAACTTATATTTTCACAGCAAAATCTTATAGTTTCACTGAAAAAATCTTATATTTTCACTGCTCCTCGCTGCATTGAAAATATAAGTTCTATTAGTTTGATAAATCTCTATATTTCACTGGCAACATAAACATGTGTCTTCTTAACGTTATATAAATGTGTCTCCCTAATGTTATATAAATGTGTCTTCCTAACGTTATATAAATGTGTCTCTCTAACGTTATATAAATGTGTCTCCCTAATGTTATATAAATGTGTCTCCCTAACGTTATATAAATGTGTCTCCCTAACGTTATATAAATGTGTCCCCCTAACGTTATATAAATGTGTCTCCCTAACGTTATATAAATGTGTCCCCCTAACGTTATATAAATGTGTCTCCCTAACGTTATATAAATGTGTCTCCCTAACGTTATATAAATGTGTCCCCCTAATGTTATATAAATGTGTCTCCCTAACGTTATATAAATGTGTCTCCCTAACGTAATATAAATGTGTCTCCCTAACGTTATATAAATGTGTCTCCCTAACGTTATATAAATGTGTCTCTCTAACGTTATATAAATGTGTCTCCCTAACGTTATATAAATGTGTCTCCCTAACGTAATATAAATGTGTCTCCCTAACGTTATATAAATGTGTCTCCCTAACGTTATATAAATGTGTCTCTCTAACGTTATATAAATGTGTCTCCCTAACGTTATATAAATGTGTCTCTCTAACGTTATATACATGTGTCTCCCTAACGTTATATAAATGTGTCTCCCTAACGTTATATAAATGTGTCTCCCTAACGTAATATAAATGTGTCTCCCTAACGTTATATAAATGTGTCTCTCTAACGTTATATAAATGTGTCTCCCTAACGTTATATAAATGTGTCTCCCTAACGTTATATAAATGTGTCCCCCTAATGTTATATAAATGTGTCTCCCTAACGTTATATAAATGTGTCTCCCTAACGTTATATAAATGTGTCTCCCTAACGTTATATAAATGTGTCTCCCTAACGTTATATAAATGTGTCTCCCTAACGTTATATAAATGTGTCTCCCTAACGTTATATAAATGTGTCTCTCTAACGTTATATACATGTGTCTCCCTAACGTTATATAAATGTGTCTGCCTAATGTTATATAAATGTGTCTCCCTAACGTTATATACATGTGTCTCCCTAACTTTTAGCTTTTTGGTTGGTTAGATCGCATCATTCTTTCAGCCATATTCTAACGACTGTATAATTTTATGGGCGTGAGGGTACTTTCGCGATTGAAATCCTACTTTTTAATGCGTAAGGATCCTATGTAAGCCTGTATATTGCGTACAGTATGTCAATACAACGTTTTCGTGTTTTTCACACTTCAATATTTTAAAATCTTGTTGAAATCCATCCATCACAACATATACATACACAACTTATATTAAATACGGCCTCCTGAGAGAACCCAGACGCTTGTTTTCAATCTATTTGATTATTTCTGTGCAATAAAAACGTTTAAATGACCTACCTTACTAATGACGTTCCTATTTCCTATCTCAGATGGAATGAGCTTTGTAGGACTGGATTATATCGATAACGAGTTACGCTTATTAATCCCTAGTTTGTCACGTGACAATGTATTTCAAAATGTCAGAAAAGATAATGTTTACCGACAGCGCGTGGAAATATTGACTTGGAGACGATCTATATATTAACACAAGGTATTACGAAATACTAGTTTGACTATCGCTTCCTTCGATTAATAAGGTGTGTAATTTGTATGATTTGGGCGCTCATGTGTGAATGGTATTTTCACACGTACTGATATGCCAGCGATCATTTAATTCTTTATGTTGTCATTTAAACTGAAGGATTATACATTAGTTTTTCATGTTCTCACAGCAACCAGAGACCTATAAATGTATACCCACAATATTAAAAGAAAATATTTTTTGAAATGATTTTTCTTTCGTCAGTTCCGCGGACACGATGATTTTATAAAACTTAAAAGCTGCAGTGGTTTTTTACCAATGTAATTAATACCGATAAAAATATCGTTTGGTGAAGATCTTCGATACGGATTTTAAGCACTAACGGCAATGAGCTTGAAATTTTAGAACAGAACAAGTAAAACAAAACATAGATATGACACTGCAAACTTTGAAGAGAATCTGTATAAATATTTACAATAATATATCAAGTATCAACATATACGAATTATAATACGTACATACATTTTATAAAGACTTTGTAACGTCAACTCGTCACACATCTTCAAACACTACATACCAACTCGTCACGTTATCAGTTTACACTACATTAAATCAGTTACCAAGCCAACTCGTTGCACTTTACGTCCTAAAACTCTTCATCACTTAACTACTCGTCACATTTTATGAATAACGCTTCTCATCAACCCGTAACATTATCCATCCATCACTAAATGTATACCAACTCGACACGGGGTACCAACTCGTCACAAGATACCAACTCGGCATATTATGCCAACTGGTCACAATATGCCCACTAGTCACATTATACCAACTCGTCACGGGTACCAACTCGTCACAAGATACCAACTCGGCACATTATGCCAACTAGTCACAATATACCAACTCGTCACAATATACCCTCTAGTCACAATATACCAACTAGTCACATTATACCAACTAGTCACATTATACCATCTAGTCACATTATACCAGCTCGTCATAATATACCAACTCGTCACAATATACCAACTAGTCACAATATACCAACTCGTCACATTATACCAGCTTGTCTCAAGAAATTACGTAAAACTTAAGAGGTCAAAATCCATACCGGTCGCGTGATTATGAGTGTCTTAAATTGTCTTCAGTTAATTCAAAATATAAATCGCTCTATAATTACTAAGTCAGGTCAAAGGTTAACCCAGGTGCCCAACAAAGACTAATGTTTACACTGCTTTATCCAAATACGGCGGTTGTACCAAGGATCGATGTGTTATAGTTTAAAATACCAAACAATCACGTGACGTTTGTTTAACATAAATCACAATACACAAGTGTCTGTCTATTTTGACAACATGAACTACACTATATATCATTATAAGGCACAGGATACTGCTGTAGTTTTAAGTCCCTTTTCGTAGGCGAGGTGACCAATAACGAAATGTATTGTTTAGAACATTTAATGACGCCATACACAAATGTCAACATATAAAAATGTTAAATGACGTCCTGTCAAGTGAGAATCTGATAGTACATTACAGAACCATTCACTAAGCACCAAACTCAAATAAGTCGTACAGCAGCACCATATAGTATAACGATTGTTAGCCAAAGTGATTACCAGATTCTCGGGTTGATAATATATCCAATTCTGGGTCGCCCGTCTATATCAACACTTAGATATCCCATTCTTAGTCTCCCCGTCTATACCAACACTAAGATATCCCATTCTTAATCTCCAGTCTATAACAACACTTAGATATCCCATTCTTAGTCTCCAGTATAAACCAACACTTAGATATCCCATTCTTAGTCTCCCGTCTATAACAACACTTAGATATCCCATTCTTAGTCCCCCCGTCTATAACAACACTTAGACATCCCATTCTTAGTCCCCCGTCTATAACAACACTTAGACATCCCATTCTTAGTCTCCCGTCTATACCAACACTTAGATATCCCATTCTTAGTCTCCAGTATAAACCAACACTTAGACATCCCATTCTTAGTCCCCCGTCTATAACAACACTTAGACATCCCATTCTTAGTCTCCCGTCTATACCAACACTTAGATATCCCATTCTTAGTCCCCCCCCCCCCCCCCCCCCCCCCCCCCCCCCCCGTCTATATCAACACTTAGATATCCCATTCTTAGTCTCCCGTCTATAACAACACTTAGATATCCCATTCTTAGTCCCCCCGTCTATAACAACACTTAGACATCCCATTCTTAGTCCCCCGTCTATAACAACACTTAGACATCCCATTCTTAGTCTCCCGTCTATACCAACACTTAGATATCCCATTCTTAGTCTCCAGTATAAACCAACACTTAGATATCCCATTCTTAGTCTCCCGTCTATAACAACACTTAGACATCCCATTCTTAGTCCCCCCGTCTATAACAACACTTAGATATCCCATTCTTAGTCCCCCCGTCTATACCAACACTTAGACATCCCATTCTTAGTCTCCAGTATAAACCAACACTTAGATATCCCATTCTTAGTCTCCCGTCTATACCAACACTTAGATATCCCATTCTTAGTCCCCCGTCTATAACAACACTTAGACATCCCATTCTTAGTCCCCCCGTCTATATCAACACTTAGATATCCCATTCTTAGTCTCTCGTCTGTAACAACACTTAGATATCCCATTCTTAGTCTCTCGTCTGTAACAACACTTATATATCCCATTCTTAGTCTGTCGTCTATAACAACACTTAGATATCCCATTCTTATTCTGTCGTCTATAACAACACTTAGATATCCCATTCTTAGTCCCCCCGTCTATACCAACACTTAGATATCCCATTCTCAGTCTCCCCGTCTATATCAACACTTAGATATCCCATTCTTAGTCTCTCGTCTATAACAACACTTAGATATCCCATTCTTAGTCTCTCGTCTATAACAACACTTAGATATCCCATTCTTAGTCTCTCGTCTATACAAACACTTAGATATCCCATTCTTAGTCCCCCCGTCTATACCAACACTTAGACATCCCATTCTTAGTCCCCGTCTATAACAACACTTAGACATCCCATTCTTAGTCCCCCCGTCTATACCAACACTTAGATATCCCATTCTTAGTCCCCCGTCTATACCAACACTTAGATATCCCATTCTCAGTCTCCCGTCTATATCAACACTTAGATATCCCATTCTTAGTCTCTCGTCTATAACAACACTTAGATATCCCATTCTTAGTCTCTCGTCTATAACAACACTTAGATATCCCATTCTTAGTCTCTCGTCTATACAAACACTTAGATATCCCATTCTTAGTCCCCCCGTCTATACCAACACTTAGACATCCCATTCTTAGTCCCCGTCTATAACAACACTTAGACATCCCATTCTTAGTCCCCCCGTCTATACCAACACTTAGATATCCCATTCTTAGTCCCCCGTCTATACCAACACTTAGATATCCCATTCTTAGTTTCCCGTCTATAACAACACTTAGATATCCCATTCTTAGTCCCCCGTCTATATCAACACTTAGATATCCCATTCTTAGTCCCCCCGTCTATACCAACACTTAGATATCCCATTCTTAGTCCCCCCGTCTATACCAACACTTAGATATCCCATTCTTAGTCCCCCGTCTATAACAACACTTAGACATCCCATTCTTAGTCCCCCCGTCTATACCAACACTTAGATATCCCATTCTTAGTCTCCAGTCTATAACAACACTTAGATATCCCATTCTTAGTCTCCAGTATAAACCAACACTTAGATATCCCATTCTTAGTCTCCCGTCTATAACAACACTTAGACATCCCATTCTTATTCCCCCGTCTATAACAACACTTAGATATCCCATTCTTAGTCCCCCGTCTATAACAACACTTAGATATCCCATTCTTAGTCCCCCGTCTATATCAACACTTAGATATCCCATTCTTAGTCCCCGTCTATACCAACACTTAGATATCCCATTCTTAGTCCCCGTCTATATCAACACTTAGATATCCCATTCTTAGTCCCCGTCTATATCAACACTTAGATATCCCATTCTTAGTCCCCCGTCTATACCAACACTTAGATATCCCATTCTTATTCCCCCGTCTATACCAACACTTAGATATCCCATTCTTAGTCTCCCGTCTATACCAACACTTAGATATCCCATTCTCAGTCTCCCGTCTATATCAACACTTAGATATCCCATTCTTAGTCTCTCGTCTATAACAACAATTAGATATCCCATTCTTAGTCTCCCGTCTATAACAACACTTAGATATCCCATTCTTAGTCCCCCCGTCTATAACAACACTTAGATATCCCATTCTTAATCTCCAGTCTATACCAACACTTAGATATCCCATTCTTAGTCCCCCCGTCTATAACAACACTTAGATATCCCATTCTTAGTCCCCCTGCCCGATCACGGGGGTTTTCTCCGGGTATTCCATTTCCCCCCTACAGTAACACACCTCACACACTTCCAACCAGCCCCCCCCCCCCCCCCCCCCCCCCTACAGTAGCACACCTCACACACTTCCAACTAGCCCCTCCTACAGTAACACACCTCACACACTTCCAACCAGCCCCCCCTACAGTAGCACACCTCACACACTTCCAACCAGCCCCCCCCCCCCCCCCCCTACAGTACACCTCACACACTTCCAACCAGCCCCCCATACAGTAACACACCTCACACACTTCCAACCAGCCCCCCCCTACAGTAGCACACCTCACACACTTCCAACCAGCCCCCCCCCCCCCCCTACAGTAGCACACCTCACACACTTCCAACCAGGCCAAGAAGAATTATAAACCAATGCCGTATAACTTGTTTGGTAATTGTTTTTAATTATATAAAGTAATTATGTTTTAAAACAAAGACGGTACATCAGATTATCTTACATGAACTGAGGGGTTTAAAGTTCCATGAATGAAAGAGGACGACAACAATTCACCCCAAACCTTACCTACCTATAACTACGATTAAATATAGACACAATTACACGATCGAAATCACGACTTCGACCAACTTGTTTGATTTAGAACCGAATGACCTCGTTTGCTACTCAAATCGAGTAAATGAAAGGCGAGAACCACAAAGTGGTAATCAAAACATTCTTCACGAAACACCAGTGCAACTAAGATCTCAGATAGCTAATAATAAATATGGGATATATCTTTAATTGGAAAGTGAAGTAGGACAATGATGACGTAGGACAATGGTGAAGAAGGTTAATCGTGAAGTAGGACAATGGTCAAGTAGGACAATGGTTAAGTAGGACAATGGTTAAGTAGGACAATGGTCAAGAAGGACACTGGTCAAGTAGGACAATGGTCAAGTAGGACAATGGCAAAGTAGGACAATGGGAGAGTAGGACAATGGTCAAGTAGGAAAATGGTGACGAAGGACAATGGCAAAGTAGGACAATGGGAGAGTAGGACAATGGTGAAGACGGACAATGGGAGAGTAGGACAATGGTCAAGTAGGACAATTGGGGAGTATGGCAAATGTCAAGTAGGACAATGGTGAAGAAAGACAATGGTCGAGTAGGACAGTGGGAGAGTAGGACAATGGTCATGTAGGGCAAATGTCAAGTAGGACAATGGTCAAGTCGGACAACTGTGAAGTAGGACAATGGTCAAGTAGGACTATGATCAAGTAGGTTAATGGTGTATTAGGACAATGATGAAGTAGGACAATGGTCAAGTAGGACAATGGTCAAGTAGGACAATGGTCAAGTAGGACAATGGTCAAGTACGACAATGAAGTGATCCATTTCATACTTGCTGCCTTCCCTGATAACCAAAAAACTTTTCATAGTGTGCGAATTTATGATCTTATATATACATGCACCAAGCATGTTTGGCTTCAATGGCAGTTTCTGTATGTGTATTGGTCGACTCATTCGTGACGTTATCGGTGCTTTTTGATGGCAAACGTACCCAATGTGCCAAGGTATATAGGTCATGGTCGAAAATTATCGATGACCATGTAGATAACCAGAATTCAGGGTAAAATCTAAGAAATAGTGTATATGAATACCCTGTGTATTCTTTGTAAAGGTTATATAGATCAAAGTCGAGTGTTCTATACATGTAGGCCAGGGAATATAGGTCAAGTGTAATATCGGCCAGGAAATATAGGTCAAGGTCGAATGTTATACTGGCCAGGGAATATAGGTCAAGTATAATATCGGTCAGGAAATATAGGTCAAGGTCGAATGTTATACTGGCCAGGGAATATAGGTCAAGTGTAATATCGACCAGGGAATATAGGTCATGGTCGAATGTTATATAGGCCAGGGAATATAGGTCAAGTGTAATATCGGCCATGAAATATAGGTCATGGTCGAATGTTATATAGGCCAAGGAATATAGGTCAAGGTCAAGTGTTGTAAAGGCAAGAGAATATAAGTCAAGATCGAGAGTTTTACAGTCCAGGGAATATAGGTCAAGGCCAAGTGTAATATCGGCCAGGGAATATAGGTCAAGGTCGGGTGTTATATAGGCCAGGGAATATAGGTCAAGGTCAAGTGTAATATCGGCCAGGGAATATAAGTCAAGATCGAGAGTTTGATAGTCAAGAAATATAGGTCAAGGCCGCTTGTTATATATATATATACCCTGTGTATTTTATAAAGTCCAGGGGTGAATATCAAGGCCGATTGTTGTATATATGTATACCCTGTGTATTTTATAAAGTCCAAGGGGTGAATATCAAGGCCGATTGTTATATATATATAGATATATACCTTGTGTATTTTATAAAGTCCAAGGGGTGAATATCAAGGCCGATTGTTGTATATATATATACCCTGTGTATTTTATAAAGTCCAAGGGGTGAATATCAAGGCCGATTGTTGTATATATATATACCCTGTGTATTTTATAAAGTCCAAGGGGTGAATATCAAGGCCGATTGTTGTATATATATATACCCTGTGTATTTTATAAAGTCCAGGGGTGAATATCAAGGCCGATTGTTGTATATATATACTCTGTGTATTTTATAAAGTCCAAGGGTTGAATATCAAGGCCGATTGTTATATATATATACCCTGTGTACCCCTATATTACTGTATACCCCAATATGACTTTATCCCCCTATTTAAGTAATGAACCAGACGCGGATCCAGGAATTTCAAAAGGGGGGGTCAAGAAATTTAGTGACCAAATTTTTTGGCGAGGGGTCTGAGGGCCAAAATTTCGGAATTTTGCAATATAATATTTTCGATAAGCGGCGCGGGGGGGGGGGGGGGGGGGGGGGGGTTGTTTGGCATAGTGCATAGTGCTGAACTGTTACCAAAAAATACAGTCGAAATGAATACAATTTGGGTGACAAATAAATATTTTATAAATATTTTTTTATTTACTGCAGCTTAAGACGCGTTTAATTTTGCCGCTTACACTATCACTGACGTCATCAAGTTCAAATACCGGAACAGCCGAAATTTTCAGACGGAATAATATAGTCTCTCTTGTCGTTATTAATAGCAAACACATACAGTGGTTTGGCACAAGTTTGGCTTTATTTTATATTACATATACATTTGTAGATGTCGTCAAATTGTTCACAATTGCATAATTTCTAATTGTTTATGATCAAAGCCGTTTGTTCTGCGCAATGATATACGGTTATCATTTAGAAGTGATGCGGCGTTGAGCGGGTATTGCACTGGATAGACTCGATTCCTCGGAGACACTTAATGTTGTAGAAGAATATCATATCTTATATTCTAAATGAAAGTCGCCTTGACGAAATAGATTCCAGTCTAACCGGTCACATCAGTGTCGCTAACTTAGCAGACGATGTCTAACTTCACAGGAGCTTGATTCTGGAGTAAGGTAGGCTTTTGAAATCAATCAATAACGACAAAATTAAAATCAAGTAAACATACGCAACCAGAAACCATGTCGATACTCCCGATTTTTCACAAGATCTTTTTTTATAAATGCTGGACTTTAAATGTTGTCGTGCCTTTCTAGAAATTTAGAAACGAGCCCCTGTGAGTGTGACGACATTGACAATTTGATAAGTTCGTATAGATCAAGAATAGCGCTTTAAATATAATATTTCTGTGTCGACTTCATTTGTTATAATGAGATTTTAGTCTCATAACGAGTGTATGTAAATACATGCTAGCATTCGAAGCTCTCTATGCTGAAAGAAACTGGTGTTTGTTTTAACCTACAACACTTCGAGCTGTATTCCTACACTGAACAAATCACTATAAATTTTAGTATACAATGTCATGAATACAATTTAGTATATCCCCTATAGTATATAACTGTATCCCCCTATAGTATATAACTGTATCCCCCTATAGTATATAACTGTATCCCCATATAGTATATAACTGTATCCCCATATAGTATATAACTGTATCCCCCTATAGTATATAACTGTATCCCCCTATAGTTTATAACTGTATCCCCATATATAAATGTATCCCCATATAGTATATAACTGTATCCCCCTATAGTATATAACTGTATCCCCATATAGTATATAACTGTATCCCCCTATAGTATATAACTGTATCCCCATATAGTATATAACTGTATCCCCCTATATAACTGTATCCCCCTATAGTATATAACTGTATCCCCCTATAGTATATAACTGTATCCCCCTATATAAATGTATCCCCCTATATAAATGTATCCCCCTATATAACTGTATCCCCCTATAGTATATAACTGTATCCCCCTATATAACTGTATCCCCCTATAGTATATAACTGTATCCCCCTATATAACTGTATCTCCCTATAGTATATAACTGTATCCCCCTATAGTATATAACTGTATCCCTTATAGTATAACTGTATCCCGATATATAAATGTATCCCCCTATATAACTGTATCCCCCTATATAACTGTATCCCCCTATATAACTGTATCCCCCTATATAACTGTATCCCCCTATAGTATATAACTGTATCCCCCTATATAACTGTATCCCCCTATATAACTGTATCCCCATATATAACTGTATCCCCATATAGTATATAACTGTATCCCCCTATAGTATATAACTGTATCCCCCTATATAACTGTATCCCCCTATATAACTGTATCCCCATATAGTATATAACTGTATCCCCATATAGTATATAACTGTATCCCCCTATATAACTGTATCCCCCCTATAGTATATAACTGTATCCCCATATAGTATATAACTGTATCCCCCTATATAACTGTATCCCCCTATATAACTGTATCCTCCTATAGTATATAACTGTATCCCCCTATAGTATATAACTGTATCCCCATATATAACTGTATCCCCCTATATAACTGTATCCCCCTATAGTATATAACTGTATCCCCTATAGTATATAACTGTATCCCCATATATAACTGTATCCCCATATAGTATATAACTGTATCCCCCTATAGTATTTAACTGTATCCTCCTATAGTATATAACTGTATCCCCCTATAGTATATAACTGTATCCCCCTATAGTATATAACTGTATCCCCCTAGAGTATATAACTGTATCCCCCTATATAACTGTATCCCCTATAGTATATAACTGTATCCCCCTAGAGTATATAACTGTATCCCCCTATATAACTGTATCCCCTATAGTATATAACTGTATCCCCATATAGTATATAACTGTATCCCCCTATAGTATATAACTGTATCCCCATATAGTATATAACTGTATCCCCCTATAGTATATAACTGTATCCCCCTATAGTATATAACTGTATCCCCATATAGTATATAACTGTATCCCCCTATATAACTGTATCCCCCTATAGTATATAACTGTATCCCCCTATAGTATATAACTGTATCCCCATATATAACTGTATCCCCCTATAGTATATAACTGTATCCCCCCTATAATATATAACTGTTTCCCCCTATATTACTATATCCCCCTATATTACTATATCCCCCTATATAACTGTATCCCCCTATAGTATATAACTGTATCCCCCTCTAGTATATAACTGTATCCCCCCTATAATATATAACTGTATCCCCATATATAACTGTATCCCCCTATATAACTGTATCCCCCTATAGTATATAACTGTATCCCCCTATAGCATATAACTGTATCCCCCTATAGTATATAACTGTATCCCCCTATAGTATATAACTGTATCCCCCTATAGTATATAACTGTATCCCCCCCCCATTAGTATATAACTGTATCCCCCTATAGTATATAACTGTATCCCCCCCCCCCCCATTAGTATATAACTGTATCCCCTATAGTATATAACTGTATCCCCCTATATAACTGTATCCCCCTATAGTATATAACTGTATCCCCCTATAGTATATAACTGTATCCCCCTATAGTATATAACTGTATCCCCCTATAGTATATAACTGTATCCCCTATAGTATATAACTGTATCCCCCTATAGTATATAACTGTATCCCCCCCCCCCCCCCCCCCCATTAGTATATAACTGTATCCCCCTATAGTATATAACTGTATCCCCCTATATAACTGTATCCCCTATAGTATATAACTGTATCCCCCTATAGTATATAACTGTATCCCCCTATAGTATATAACTGTATCCCCCTATAGTATATAACTGTATCCCCCTATATAACTGTATCCCCTATAGTATATAACTGTATCCCCTATAGTATATAACTGTATCCCCCTATATAACTGTATCCCCCTACAGTATATAACTGTATCCCCCTATATAACTGTATCCCCCTATATAACTGTATCCCCCTATAGTATATAACTGTATCCCCCTATAGTATATAACTGTATCCCCCTATATAACTGTATCCCCCTATATAACTGTATCCCCCTATGTAACTGTATCCCCCTATATAACTGTATCCCCCTATATAACTGTATCCCCCTACAGTATATAACTGTATCCCCCTATATAACTGTATCCCCCTATATAACTGTATCCCCCTATAGTATATAACTGTATCCCCCTATAGTATATAACTGTATCCCCCTATGTAACTGTATCCCCCTATATACCTGTGTCCCCCTATATATGTGTATATCCCAATGATAAGCAGTGATCCTGTGTAAATATACGTCTCTATGTCGGTCTACATTACTGGTCAATTACTTGCTCTGCTGTGATATGTATGTGTGTGCTGTAATCATCTATAATGCAAAGCTAAACACCCGGCGATTTTAATGTTGGTCTGGCATGTTCATTTGACTCGGGTCTGGTAATGCTGGTTCATATACGGTCGACTATAATGTACACTATAATGTATTGATTACCGCCGGTAACTCTGTAACGATTGATACCTATAAACGGTTTATATATACTATACGTATGTTTGTCTTACCTGTATGATCCAGACAGGTGTTGTCGTGGTATAGGTATTGGTCAGTACCCGGCGTCCGGTGTATTCCGAAAGTTAAAGATTGTCATGTAGAAAGAACTAACCTAGGTGTACATTCCCACCACAGCTGTATCGTAGACTGGTTGGGTTTTATACACACAATGTCATTCGATATTACTGTGGCAAAAATATACATCTGTAGGCCGTACCTGTGTGTAATATGTGTGTAGAACGGCGCCAGTGACCCGGCGCATTGCTGACAGAGCTCAATACGACTGGTTATAAATATAGCGTGTATAGTGAAGGGCCAGTTACTGAGAAAGATTTGTATTTAATATGTACAACTTAATATTTACTTAAAACTACTCACTCAGACGCACGAGGAAGGTCACTAGGTCACGAGGCAGAAGACTATTGAGTAGTATACATAGCGAGAATGTCATGTATTGCATGGCGTGACATCGTAATATCAGGCTACGTACTCGCGTGTTATACCGCATATACTACTACTTCAGCTATATCTCGTTCCAGAAATGGTCTGTTAACATTTTCATGATCTACTGTAAATATTTAACCTACATTGTATACTGGAATCGTATTTAGATATCCTGTTTTTTGTTTCTTATGTCGTTTCATGATTTTCATCACACGATCCATCAAACCTGTCTTTTCGCGAATATCAAAAGTGTAAGCTGTTTTGATTATAAATGTATTCAGTATCACAATGAACAGGACGATTCGGCGAGTTACCATTTCCAACTGGAAGTGAAAGTATATGCCAAAAATACACAAGGGACACTCTGTCACACGTAGGTTGGGTTAGGGTTAGGGTTAACGTAGGTTGGGTTAGGGTTACACACGTAGGTTGGGATAGGGTAACGTAGGCTGGGTTAGGGTTAGGGTAACGTAGGTTGGGTTAGGGTTACACACGTAGGTTGGGATAGGGTAACGTAGGCTAGGTTAGGGTTAGGGTAACGTAGGTTGGGTTAGGGTTACACACGTAGGTTGGGATAGGGTAACGTAGGTTGGGTTAGGGTTACACACGTAGGTTGGGTTAGGGTTACACACGTAGGTTGGGTTAGGGTAAGGTAGGTTGGGTTAGGGTAACGTAGGTTGGGTTAGAGTTAGGGTAACGAAGGTTGGGTTAGGGTTACACACATAGGTTGGGTTAGGGTTACACACGTAGGTTGGGTTAGGGTTACACACGTAGGTTGGGATAGGGTAACGTAGGCTGGGTTAGGGTTAGGGTAACGTAGGTTGGGTTAGGGTTACACACGTAGGTTGGGATAGGGTAACGTAGGTTGGGTTAGGGTTACACACGTAGGTTGGGATAGGGTAACGTAGGCTGGGTTAGGGTTAGGGTAACGTAGGTTGGGTTAGGGTTACACACGTAGGTTGGGATAGGGTAACGTAGGTTGGGTTAGGGTTACACACGTAGGTTGGGATAGGGTAACGTAGGCTAGGTTAGGGTTAGGGTAACGTAGGTTGGGTTAGGGTTACACACGTAGGTTGGGATAGGGTAACGTAGGTTGGGTTAGGGTTACACACGTAGGTTGGGTTAGGGTTACACACGTAGGTTGGGTTAGGGTAAGGTAGGTTGGGTTAGGGTAACGTAGGTTGGGTTAGAGTTAGGGTAACGAAGGTTGGGTTAGGGTTACACACATAGGTTGGGTTAGGGTTACACACGTAGGTTGGGTTAGGGTTACACACGTAGGTTGGGTTAGGGTTACACACATAGGTTGGGTTAGGGTTACACACGTAACGTAGGCTGGATTAGGGTAACGTAGGTTGGGTTAGGATTAGGGTAACGAAGGTTGGGTTAGGATTACACACATAGGTTGGGTTAGGGTTACACACGTAGGTTGGGTTAGGGTTACACACGTAGGTTGGGTTAGGGTTACACACGTAGGTTGGGTTAGGGTTACACACGTAGGTTGGGTTAGGGTTACACACGTAGGTTGGGTTAGGGTAACGTAGGTTGGGTTAGGGTTACACACGTAGGTTTGGTTAGGGTAACGTAGGTTTGGTTAGGGTAACGTAGGTTGGGTTAGGGTTACACACGTAGGTTGGGTTAGGGTAACGTAGGTTGGGTTAGGGTAACGTAGGTTGGGTTAGGGTAACGTAGGTTGGGTAAGGGTAACGTAGGTTGGGTTAGGGTAACGTAGGTTGGGTTAGGGTAACGTAGGTTGGGTTAGGGTAAGGTAGGTTGGGTTAGGGTTACACACGTAGGTTTGGTTAGGGTTACACACGTAGGTTGGGTTTGGGTTACACACGTTGGTTTACAGAGTACGAGAAGTAGGAGATAGATCTTGAGCAAACCTTTTCTTTCATGTAGACCAAATGACAATGGTCAGGATGACCAACATTTAGTGAAATATGAATCACCGCCTCACCTAGCTGAACTCATGTCCCAAGTATGAATTCCCAGTAGTAAATGACATCCAGCACGTAGAAGCATTTCCTTAGATGTGTGTCAAAGTTCAGAATCTAGGTCAGTGACTTACTTTTGATCTTGACTAATCTAAACATACAGCTACATTTTGTTATGTTATATAATAAAATTCTGAATATAATTTCAACACAATGGATAGAATGAGCTTTACTTATATTAAAATAACAGTGATCATTATAGTTATAATCAAAACCGGCCGAATAGACTCAACTCAGTATAGACACGTGGCCCAACAGACAACAGCCTGGATGCATTATGAAAACTTCTGTTGTAACATACAAAAAGTAGAATTAGAATAAAGCGTACAGATAGATATTGGAGGTAAGAATTATGTGGTTCGCCGTCCTGACAGAAAGTTAAATAATATGTCAAAAGATCCAAATTATTAAACAGCTCATTACAGACTCATCTGCATAATTTCTTTTATATTTAGATTAAAAGAATCCAAGTCTTTATACACATCACAGGTTTGAATTGTTTCCAAATGTTGATAACGTTCAATGTAATAGTTGTACATATACATGTATTGTATGTTAGAGGTATTGTATATTACAGGTATTGTATGTTAGAGGTATTGTGTGTTACAGGTATTATATGTTACAGGTATTGTATGTTACAGGTATTGTATGTTATAGGTATTGTATAATACAGGTGTTGTATGTCACAGGTATTGTATGTTACAGGTATTGTATGTTACAGGTATTGTATGTTACAGGTATTGTATGTTACAGGTGTTGTATGTTACAGGTATTGTATGTCACAGTAATCACAGTAATCACAGAATGACATCAATGTAAGCCTTAAAAGGCTTGTGTGATGTATTATCGCCATGTCATTAATATTGTCACAGGTATTGTATGTTACAGGTATTGTATATTACAGGTGTTGTATGTTACAGGTATTGTATGTTACAGGTGTTGTATGTTACAGGTGTTGTATGTTACAGGTATTGTTTGTTACAGGTATTGTATGTTACAGGTGTTGTATGTTACAGGTGTTGTATGTTACAGGTATTGTATGTTACAGGTTTTGTATGTCACAGGTATTATATGTCACAGGTATTGTATGTTACAGGTGTTGTATGTTACAGGCATTGTATGTTATAGGTATTGTATATTACAGGTGTTGTATATAACAGGTATTGTATGTTACAGGTATTGTATGTTACAGGTATTGTATGTTACAGGTGTTGTATGTCACAGGTATTGTATGTTACAGGTATTGTATGTGTCCACCTGGGACTCAGAATCCGTCCACACGTTAAGACATGTACTCTAAATGGTATCGTTATTGGAGGAAATGATACAAGAGTATATATTTACACGAGTTTAATTTTCTAATATAACATAAACTTTGATTCTAAAATATTAAAATATCAGGTCGATGGCCATTTCAGTATCCGTACAACATCATATGTACATTATACACACCTATATTCTAGATCGGTGACGTTTACCTGTGCACCACTGTGCCCTCCTTTTAATTGGAACACCTACATTATGTACTGTACTGTAGGTGTACTTACCATTTATATGAAACTGACTATAAGAACGATCACGCTACACATTGACCTTTAACCTTGTGGTATCACACGAGGTCATGCCTATGAGGTCACTAGGATAAATTTAGAGGGGAACAGTAATAAAAAATGAGGTCAAGTTTAACTCGCTTTCACGCTAATTCCTCGTGCCAGGTCTGAACTTTGGAGTCCCAAAAACTAAACAACGGGCATCATTACGTAGATCTATAAAAAGTGTGCAAAGTTTAAAAATAATGAAGTGGTTAAAATAAAATGCATAATAACATTAAAAAAAATTAAATCTTTTGAGGAGTTTACAAACTTTAATACTAAATATGGAACTTTTTGTTTTCAATTTGTCAATAAACTATGGATAAATATGCTAAGCAAGATATTTAATCTTGTGAAAAAAGTGCAATCGGACAAATGACACAAATGATGATAGTAGCCTTTATCATTTGTTGGATTTCTATGACATGGAACTATCTTATCCGTTTTTGTGATGAGCAGTATACCATGTACGTAAGGGCTGTCGGCGCTGTAACATATTTAATATTGATATAATTTGTATAATATGATAAAGACAGTGTAGAAAACTATAAACCATTATTGAGATCATTTGTATAGATATTCTTGCCTGTATAGAACAGGGTTGATGATGGGATCTGTAGTAATTATTGAACAACTTTGAGTTTAACACAATTAATGTTTAAGCCGTCAGAAAATAAGTGTAAGCCTTGTTCCGCGAGAAATCATAATATAACATCGATACAGATAAATATGGTTTTTAAAATATTCATCTTTTCGTGATAAGATGAATTTCCACACAATTCTAATGATGTGAGTGAGAGAACGATGAACATATTACTGATTCCATTTTACCTTGTTTGTCGATTTTGATATTTTTTATTTTTTTTTAATATCGGTCTTCTCTGTTTTCCTGAAACAACTAGTTTCGTTGGTAGATAATATATCAGGTTTCCGTGTATATGTCAGGCGCGTAGCTGCCTGCACGGTTCGCAGGTGAATCCACTTAATTTTTCATTAAAAAAAGTTGTATCAATATGAAGTAAAATGCACATTGTATACATAGTAGAACTTTAAAGTGACACTGACACATCGGGAACAGAAATAAAAATTAACGTTTACTGGGGAAAAGCCGGACCATCGACTTTGTTTGAACTTTATTTTAATATTTTCAAAACTTCAAAACTTTCCAAAGCTTTCGGACTCGCGCCTACGGCGCCCGTGAATCCACTTAATCAAGGGCCCAGCTAAGCCCCTGTATGTGTGGGCCGACACCCTTCCTATAAACTCCCATTGACTCTGTTTATGTAAAGTTGAACGATATCTTTCCTATAAAATCCTATAGAATCCGTAAATGTAAAAAGTTCATTTCTTTCTCATTTAAAATACAAATGTGTTTTACAAGAATTGCGCAGCAAGTTATAACACCCTTTCCCCCATTATAAACTGTCGCTTGTTGACTGCAAGGTCATTGTGAAATGAAAGTACATTTGTGGCGTTTCATAACGTGTGAAAATATTGACCAGGGTGTTAATTCTACGATGGCCGATAGCGGCCGACAAAACACTCCTATAAGTAAAAAGTGTTCTGTCTGACACTTTGTCAATTCACTAGGAGACAGTTTACACATTTTGTCAAAAAAGTGAACTGTCATGACACTTTGTCAATTCATGCGGACAGTTTACATTTTTACTTTCACAAAATAAACAGAGGAGAGGAGGTAGTTACAGTTAAGGTGGGCTGGGTGGGGGTATAGGATTATATTACGAGACTCCAGAGCTGAGAACAATTTGAATTGACTTCATTCCGGGATAACTTATCCATCTAGTAAATAAATGAACTTCATGTACATTCGTTTTGTTTCTTTTTCTGGTACACATTTGCAAAATGATCCGCTGGCCAGTTTATTCCAAATATGTTATTTTGTCACAGTGTATACAGAATTTGTCTGTCAGACACTGTTGTTCCAAACTATTTTCCTTCAAGTAGAGCATCATGAAAGTCGACAGTCTCAAAGTTAAAAGGTAAAAGGTAAAAGTCGAAAATCGACAGTCTAAAAGTTAAAAGGCAAAAGGCAAAAGTCGAAAGTCGCAAGTGAAAGTCCCTCACGGCTCTCATGATAATGTTTCTTTGTATATTAATAAAACGCAAACGAGTTGTATTAATAAGTAAGTCCCACGGATTAACGTTCCAATTGACACAGTTGGTCAGAAACCATAGCTAAATTTGTATAGCAACCTTTCAAAAAGCATAATTACACATGTATACCAGTATATTTCCGGTAAGATAATTACACATGTATACCAGTACTTCCGGTAACATAATTACACATGTATAACAGTATTTCCGGTAACATGATTACACATGTATACCAGTATTTCCGGTAAGATAATTACACATGTGTACCAGTATTTCCGGTAACATAATTACACATGTATAACAGTATTTCCGGTAACATAATTACACATGTATACCAGTATTTCCGGTAACATGATTACACATGTATACCAGTATATTTCCGGTAACATAATTACACATGTATACCTTTATATCCGGTAACAAAATTACACATGTATACCAGTATTTCCG